>NC_061119.1:87994476-88001437 GCF_002878395.1 Capsicum annuum | reverse complement strand
TCTTTTAGCATTGACAAAAACTTTTAATACTTACCATCTTTCGATTTTTTTTTAGCCTCTGAGGATAAGGAAGATGAGGTTTTGTAATGGTCTTCAACACAGGCTCCTCGGCCTTATCTTTTTCTTCTTCTTACTTACTACTACTATCCACATTAATAGGATCGTCATTATTATTTTGCTCATTTATAACTGGTACAGTGGGTCTATAATGGATTTAACACTTCGAGTGGTAATGACATGGCAGAGACAATCATTCTTTGTATTAGCCACTATGTTACTCAGTAGAGTGCCAGGCTGTCTTTGATTTATTGTGGTTGATATCTAACCAAATTGTTGTTCCAAATACTTGATTGTTATAGCATAAGACTTAATTTTCTGGTTTAGCCCTGATAGTTCTGCCTTGATATCCTTAAGGCAGATCTCTTGACTTTCTTGCCCCTTGACTAATTTTGACAACAGCACCTCCATTCTGGATTCTGAATCACGATTACCTAGTGGAACATATTTTTTACTCTTTTTCTTATAGTCATTTTTTCATCGCCAACCACCATCTCTCTATCTATTTCGGTCTCTGTATCTATCATTATAATAGTTTTGACCTTGATTCTCTTTACCTTGG
This sequence comes from Capsicum annuum, assembly GCF_002878395.1. Taxonomy (NCBI): domain Eukaryota; kingdom Viridiplantae; phylum Streptophyta; class Magnoliopsida; order Solanales; family Solanaceae; genus Capsicum; species Capsicum annuum. The sequence continues at coordinate 88,000,818 of NC_061119.1, read as the reverse complement.
GTTCGAAAATCTGCCAACCTATGATTAAGATACTTTGATTCTTCTTTATATTTAATCTCAAAAGTTTTGGAAGTAGACCCTTGTGTTGAAACTGCAGTTACTTTCTCAGCACTCATTGTTTTGAACTATTTTGTAAGCAACCTAATATCAGTACGAAGTTGTGCAACCTCTTATGCTACCAAATCCTGACTAGCTCCATAATCATTGGCCGCTTTAATAGCATAAGTAACTGTACCACATTCAATGTCTCTAGTATGCCAACCTCTATTAATTACTAAAATATCATCCAGCATATCCTGCGCAGCATCCCATCAAAGATGGATGAATGCACCTCCCGAAATCATATCTGCCATTACTCTCAAACTGACATTCAATGATTTATAGAATATTTCCAACAAATTTGATCCTCTAATTTTGCAATTAGGTACCATGCTCAGCTTCTTCTTAAATCTAAACCACGCTTCATACAAGGATTTTACAGGTAACTGTCTAAAGTTATAAATCTCATCTTTCAACTGTAGCATCCTTGCAGGAGGGAAAAATTTGTTCAAAAACTATTTATGCAACTCATGCCAGGTAGTGATTGAGCCTCTTAGAAGTTCCCCGAACCATAGTGATGCTTCACCCATCAATAAAAATGGGAACAACCTCAATCTCAAAGCTTTCTGATCCACCCCTGGAATGGTATATGATGTACAGATCCCAGTAAAATTATCGAGATGCATATTCGTATTATCAGTCATTGATCCTAAAAATACACCCTTCAAGTACAAAAATTGGATCATGGTGTTTGTAATATCAAACTTCACATTAGGGGGTAAAGAAGGAGGAAGATAGTTCCTATCTCAACAGGTTCAACATAACACATATTCTCTTCATTATCGTATGGGTATAAGTATTGATATACATAAATCAATGGAGTTCTACCTCTCTAAACTCTATCTCAATGCTCAGCTACCTGTCTAGGCCTGGATAGTCCTCCTTGCAGAGCTAATCCAACCTTTTCAGCTAATCGAGCATCTTCAGCTACTATTCTCTTTTCCCAAGTAGTAGTTATTAGTTGTTGTGTCTATAAATATGCAATATTCTATAGATCAACTAAAGAACATGGGAGTACCATATTAGGATCAATAGGTGGAGGGTCTTGAACCCCATCACGAACTTATCCAAAGATTCTTCTTGGAGTTTAAAGAATTCTTTTTGACTCTGGATCAAAAGGGAGTAAGGGATTACCGCTTCTCCCAGTGTTTGACATACACCGGCATACGCCAAATCAAAACAAAAAATAAAACCCATGAAGTTCACCAATTCAATTAACTACTCAAACTGTCTTCCCCGACAATGGCGCCAAAATTTAATGTCTCCTAAACTAACCCCCAACAGAAGTATGATGCGGTCGATGCCAAATATAGTAACTCAACTAGGTTGGAGTCGAACCCACAGGAAAAATATTGAATAGTTTCTTAACTTGATGTAATTCACGAGCAGTGCAGAAATTAAATGGGGAGTTTTAGAATTATAGTAACTAGTAACCAAATCTTGAATGTTTTTGAGTTGTAAACAATAGAAGACAAACACTAGGATTGTGTTTCCCCTGGCTTCTCAACTCCGTAAATTTCTTGTGTTCAACTCACCTATTCTATTACTCTGTATGTAAAGTCAACTAGATATGTATTGTCAACCATCTTGTGAACGTGTTGATAAATCTCACCCTTTACCTTGTGAGTCTCAGGGCGCTGCCTTATTGCTCCTTATTTACGACTTTAGTTCACTTTCACCTTTTGAGTCTCAAGTGATTAGAAGAGGTGATGGAATGGTATGATGGAAGTAAATCTCAAATCACTATCTTAATCCTCTTTTCCCAATAGCAAACTCCATTGTGAGTACGTATGCAAATACAGGCTATCCCCAAGCTTCTGCAGTAGCTCTGAGGTAAATTATTATGAAGAAAATTAAGATACATGCATAAACCCTAAAATAGATAAATATCCCATTTCCTTTACGTAGCTAATCCATCAAGGTTCCCACAACCCTAGTTAGCGAAGTTAGCCTCTCATGGTTATGTAAGAATCTATGATTATCAATGAATAAGACATGTAATTAATTGCACAATAATAAGATGAATAAAATCCCAAGTCGTTAATTGAATAAAAACCTAAAATCTCAAGAATAATTGTAAAAGTAAGTAACTATTGTAAGAATGTGTAACCTAATAAAAGATAAACCCTAAGGTATTTATAGTATCTCAAAAATACTTTAAAATCCTAATAAAAATGGAAAAGATAAAGTTATGTCGACATAAGGTATGATACACTCATTCACTCATACCGACTTCATACTAGTCATACTGTGCCTCTCGTATCCACTCCAGTGTCTGATCTCTCCAGGCTTCAACTTTTTATTCTGCATATGATTCCTGCTCACGAGTTGTAACTTGACCATACGACTCATGGCCTTCACTCATACCCACCTGGAACTTCTTTCTTTTTTTTCTTCAAACACTGATCTTTTTACAGTTAGACATACGAGTCGTACTCAGACTTTTGACTTGTACTCTTCTGACACTTCAACTCTGCATTTCTTCCTTGGGTTCTGCTCTATGTAAGACTTCATGATACGGCCCTTACCCTCATTATATGGCTTGTATTCTCAGTTGAATATTCTCTATACTTGGTTTTTCTTCTTATACTTGGTTTTTATTGATATTACGAGTCAGCCTCTAAGTCGTATGAGGTGTTGAAGACTCGTGAGGAGACTCGTACCTTGATACAACTTGGTATTTTTAGGTCTTTCTCTTCCAGTTTATTTCCAACACTATGCTAGACCTGTTTTACCTATAATAACCATAAAAACACATTATATCTACTAAAATGATCTAAGATCAAGCATAATTTCATGGTAAGGATCGAAAGTGTCGTGTTTCCATGTCACATCAAGTTTATGAGACGAAGGAGGTGTATATACTAGGTACTATTTGGCACTTAATTGGTGTAGTAGTATTAGATTTAACTTGCATTCATTCATTCCTATTCATTTCCTACCACAAGTATAATTATTTGGCACCCGTACTACCGATTTTATGGGGCGGGGAGCGGATTTGTATAGGTTATATTTGTTATTTATTGGCTGATTATTTATGCCTTTCAGGATTATGGAGGACCAAATAGGTTATTATTTGTCTGAGCTTGATTGGTTTTATTATTATTTTGTTATGGAAGGTAAGCTATGGATTGGTACCTGGGAGTTCTTTTTCTTTTTAATATTGAGAGTGTTGTTATTAGAGTAAATTGTATTTATTGCGGTGATGGTTGTAGTAGCGCTAGTGAATAATTGTTCACTCCTATGGTGTCATGTTCCAAAATCAGGACATAATAGCACATACTATAACCCTCCCCCAGTAACTTGAACCTTACAGCCAAATACAATAAGTAACAAGCAGGTATATTAAACGTGGAACAACAGGATAAACTAGACCAATATAGATAGTATAGATAATAAGTGTCCAATAAGTAGCGGAAGAAAAGAGGAAAATATACAAACCATCTCCCCAAAATCTGGTGTGACCAGTATAAGAGTGTGTGTGTATATATGTATATATTAAAAGTGTGAAGGGCCTTAGAAATGTTGTTTGATTTTTTTTACCTTTCATTAAAAACCTACTCTTGAGATAAAATCATTATTTCACATTTTTCATAAATTATTATAATTATATATAAACACTAATAACAAATATTTCTTTAAAACTAAAAATATTATGTTATTTTAGGTAAACTAAAATGTAGTAAGAGTCTTTGAAAACTAAAAAACTCACCTTATTTTAGGCAAATTAAGTTGTAGTAGGAGTCCTGTCAAAATTACCTTTTTTTCTGGGCAAATAAAAACTGTCATATTTTATAAAAATAATGAAAAAAAACTAACAAATATACCTATTTTTTTGGCCAAATAAAAAATCTACTATTTACTATTAAGGCCTATAATTTAGGCAAAGTAGGAAACCTCTTACGTACTAATTTTCTAAAATATAGAAATGGATATTTATTTTTAATCCTCTAATATTTTGGGAAAAATTTGATTTTACTTAAAAGACACTTTAGGTTTATATTAAGTTTGATTTCATTCCAAAAATATAAAACAATGTTATTTGAACTTTTTCTCGTTCATTAAAAAACTTCGTTTTAGACAAAATCGTCTTTTCACTTTTTTCATATTATTTTTATTATACTAAATATTGACAATAATAAACATATTAAAATCTAAATGGAAATTCTTTTCTTATTATGATTAAATTCTTAATGTTATGATAAATTTTTTTATACATCCCCAAAAAAATAGACACCACAACCTTTTTCAACTAAAATGTTCTTTGTCCTAAAAAGAGGCGAAAACCACTATATCAAAAGTCCAAAAAAGGTAAGGAAAAAACCTTTTCAAGCTAAACTAGACTTGATCGAACTATTTTCTTAATTATTAATAATTAATATTCAAAATCTAAAATCTAAATAAAAAGTCAGTACGTGAATCTTTATTTTTTATATTGATAATTGATTCTTTGTGTTCGTGAATCCTTATTTTTTATTATTGTAATGATGCAATGGTAAAAAAAATCAGCTGAAGTTTTTTGAACAAGAGCTGATCTCTCCACCTCTTAGTGTGAATTCAATATATAGCCAATGCATTCGTTGTTTTGCTATAAAACTTTAGAATATTGTGAGTTATGTCAATTTTCTTAGGCTATTTTTATCTCATGACTTTGTGGTGTCTTTGTTATGAAATTTTAGCTCAGATACAAGACATCTATATTAGGATGAATTCTTCATAGCTATGTACAAACTATATATTTGAAAAAATTTCTAATGGTGCATTTTAAACTTATGTTTTCAACATATGGAGATCGTATTATGCAAAATTAGTGTACTATCTTGATCTGTGGTATTTGATTAAAATAATTGGTTGTAGCATCTGAGATAGGTTTGAAAATGGAACCTGAGTCTTTCCTTCTTTTCTGAATTTAGTTTTATGAGTTAGAAGTTTGTTTAAGCTCCAACTTTGACTTGTCAAAAAATTATGGTGCTTATGGTAGTTTTTTCTTTATTATAATACCTCAGAAATTTATTTTTTTAATCTTATCATTTGTTTAGGTATTAGAACTGAGAAATAAGTGAACCTCTAAATGGGAAGCCTCATGTGGCACCAATTATCAATGATAGAACACTTTCAAAGTTCGTACAAATAAGCGCCCACAGAATGCACTGAAGATATTTACTAGAACTATAAATTCTTCGCTTTATCAGGTGTACTAGACGATTGATAATGGAGTTATGTATATACACCATATTTTATTCAATGTTTAGAGACTTTCATATTCAGTTCAGTATATTAGTTTAGTATAGCTTTCAAATATGCCAATTGTCTCAAAAGCTTAAAGATTTTATATTTGAATACACTGCCTAAATCAGAAAGTTCGACTCTCAAAAAATTAACTATACCGCATAAATTGTGACAAAGGAAATAGTATTGTAACTAATTACTAAAATTGGAATAACCTTACTAGCTGGAAAAGACAACAAGCCCTTGGGGGACGGCTGCCTCTTCTACATTGTTCTTAACTATTCTAGCCTACTCAAGGATATAGTTTTGAGATTTGGAATGGAGAGTAGTATTCTTTCTGGAGGCTTCAACTTTAAATTGTGTCCCTAACAATTATTCAGAATTTTATTCTTTTAAATATAATATTGCATAAGAAATGGATATAGAATTAGTACACTTATGTTCTTTCCTCTGTTTCTGACACTTAAATTTTTCAAAAAGAAATTATGTGATATTCTTGAATTATTTTTAAATTAATTTTATGTTCTTTTTCGAGATTAGGAGTCTTTTTGGTTCGTATTTGGCTTAATTTTTTGTTATAATTAGAATTATATTTTTTGGTGGTAATTGTTTTCTTGTTGCTTTAGGGCCAAGTTAGGTTTCATCTATAAATAATGAGATTGTGTTAATATTTATGAATTTAATTCTTGTGTATTTAAAGATTTTTGATATGCGTGTATTCATTAAAAATTATAAAATTTTGGCAGCAATGGGTGAGGAAAAAAGATTTGACAAAGGATTTCAAATTGCACATGAAGCAACTATGGCGCACCTTGCGGTTCTTTGAACAAGAAAACTCATCACATGGGACTATAGAAAAGAGGTTGATTTTATGCACTATTGCTATAAAGCTGATTTATATTTTACCCTCCTACCCACTAACTTGTAGTTGAATCTATTTTACATAAGATGTGAAAGATTCGCTAACATATTATCTATAATGTAATTAATTCAAACAATATCCTATCTTTAAAA
>NC_061119.1:87937759-87991476 GCF_002878395.1 Capsicum annuum | reverse complement strand
AAAAACAAAATTAATTCTCGATACAAAATTTTACATGTTGCAAAAATCCTAGAAAGTAATGAAGAAAGAGTAATATTTAGAGAAAGTAGAGAAGTAATTATAATTGTTTTTATAAAACTGAAAGGATTTATAAAGTAAAAAGAATTTGAATGTGACAACATTAGGACATCAAAAATAGTGGGACAAGGATTACTAAATATGAGGAGTCTTTCCCCTCTAAAAAAAAAAATTTTCTCCTACTATGACAAAATAAGTTTTTTGTCCATAATTTGTTTTCTTGATAGACTGACGAAACTAAACATTCCTGCGAAATCAATATTCTTTTTCATAGATTTTTCCTTGTCTAATTAACCTACTTGCTTTCTTTTTTTCTTTTTTTATCATGTGAAATTTTATTTTTACCATATATGTTTATTTTTGTCATATATATTGTATGATTCTTTAATTTTTAAAGAATTAATTATTTATTTCAAATAATTTTAAAATTTAAATAGTTAATATTAAATTTTGACCTAATTTTTATAACTAATTAGCTAATAAGGGAAGAATTATAATTTGGACTTCGGACTAAGTCTTATATTATGAATACTTCTGAAAACTAACGTCCTTGTCGATTTATATAACCAAAATTTATGAATATAGTTAGCTTTTTAGATGGTAAAAAAGTAATCCTATTTTTGCAAGGATTTTTTTTGGGGGTAATATAGTCAATATTTAATATTATTAAACTAATAAAAAATGGTGAAAAGACGATTTTATCTAAAGCGAAGTCTTTTAATGAAGGGCAAAAAGTTCAAACAATATTTCTAAGGCCCTTTACACTTTTAATATATTATAGATATAGATTATAGATATAGATTTATCTTTCCTCCTTACTCCTCTCTTTTTTTCACACTTTCTGGATTTATTAAAATCAATTTGACTATTTCTTTGATTTTGTTTTATTTGGTTCGTTAAAGATTCAAATTTCTTTCGTATTGGATAACAAGTAAATATTAAATATTATTTTTAATACTACTGTCATACTTAAATAAATACATAAAATATTATGACAATAATAATATACGTAGTATATTCTCACATAGTTGGTTTGGGGAGAGTAGAGTGTATGCAAATTATATCAGTATCTCAAATAAAGTAGGGAGGCTGTTTTCGATAGACCCCTGACTTAAGAAAATACATAAGATTGTAATTGTTAAAATTTTCAATGTGAGAAAATTGGGAAAAAAAAAAATTTGCCAAAAAACTTTCAATAAAAAATTTTCAAAATGAGAAAACTAGATTAAATGAACTAAAATGAAATTTTAAAAATTCGTAACTGGGTTCAAGTTAATTTAATGATAATAAAAATAACTCATGGTTTGTCCATAAACTCTAAATATTTATGTTTTTTTTTTTTGGGTTTTCTATTCGGTGTATGGTGTCTGTATTGTAGCCCCGATTAATCTGAATCGCGCGTTGCAGGGCCCATTAAGGTGACAGCGCTTCCAATAGAGTTTTCTCCATACCGGTGTCGAACCCTCGACATCTGATTAAAGGTGGAGCAACCCCATCACTGCACCACAACTCATGTTGATAATATTTATGTTATTTAATAACAAATGAAGGTCTTTCACTATTTTGTTATGAGTTTATTTTTAGTTTCGATTTCGAGATTCAACCAAATTTATTTTGATAGCACTACTTTCGTATACTTTTAAAATATTTTGAATTGGTCAATAATTGTGATTTATAGTAATTTTTACTTAGTTTTCGAATATATAAATTTTACCTAAAAACTTAAAGATCAGGCCCGGAGTGATCCCCTTCTCGACACCTACGTAGTAGGTATGAATCGGATCGTCCCAAGTATAGTGTAGAAAAAAAATAAAAGAAAGAAAAGAGCCAAAATAGGAGGAGATGAAGAGACATATGCTGACACAAAGGAGCCCATAAATACACTTGTTCATAAATAAACGGTGTTTCACACAATTATTGTTGGTTGAGGTCACCCATGTTAAAATTTTCCGTAAACTGGGCAATAACGGAGTAAAATTCGAACCATTAGGTCCAAAAAGTCTTCTTGATCAAGAGAACAAATCAAGAATTTGATAATCAAATCACGAATAAATGATGAAATTGACACTAAATGAGGTGATAGAACGTAAGGGTGAAGAATTTGAAATTACCAGATGAAGAAATTATCCACAATTGCTCAAACTGCACCAAGACCGAGCTCTTTAACACTTGGAAGAATTGACATAAGTGTTTGAAGAAGATAGGAGCATATATACAGTGATCGGCGCTTCTGCAAAGGTTTGGCTGTAGGAGCGATGTCGCTTTAGCGACAAATTCACCGCAGAAACGGAGTTCTTTGAGCTGAAACGGAAAAATTCTACATAAGTAGTCCCGGTTCAGTGGTGAAGCTCCACTTAAGCAAGCGGGTGCACAATCCATTCTCCGTAAGAGGGGATAAGGCTTCACAAAAGCGGCCAGCTCTCCGTAGAAGCAGCTCCACAGGTTCGAGCCAAGCTCCGAAGGATTGGCTGCACCAACAGCTTTCAATTAATAGGTTGAGTTTCGAACGATTCCTCGAAACTTGTTTAGGACCCGACGAACGCAAACCGAACATGCTACTCAACTGGAAAAAATGTTTCGAGCTCAATGAAATTGATGAGATGACCAATGGAGGTCGTCTGGACGAGATGTTGACCGAAGTGAACACTTGTCCAAATTTTCCTAAAAATCCAATCAAGCGTCTAGAATGAGCCTGAAAGCCTCGGACCCAAATCAAACGTCCCCCTAACCAAAATCATGTTTCGAAGTTAACGAAGCAAGCAAAATTTCCATCCGAAGCGGTTTTACTAAGTATGTTGACGAAAGTCAAACTTAAACTCAAAAACTTCAAAACAGAAAAATTGGTTAGAGACCAATCGAATTTCCCGAAAATCAAACCACGCGTCCCAATAAGTCACAAGTACCCCATTGCAACTACGAAAATGGTCAAAACGAGGAAAATGCACAAAAATTCGGAAAATTACCTTGTGGTTCAAATACATATGGCATCCATGAAATATAAACAATGTCGGTGTTCCTCACAAGAAAGTACTATATTATTATTACCAAGTTGCCTTTGAAGCATGTCTAATTAATTCCAGTCATTGGATAATATGATTTAGCAATAAAATGAAAGGATGAACTAACCCTTATAAACATTAGTATTGTTTTTACAAGGTCTAAATGCCTGTTAACCAAGTTTTTCGAATATCAAAAACACCTGCTTTTAAAAGTGTATTTGACCAAGCTCTTAGAAGAAAATAAATACTTCTAAAGAGTAACTGCTTTTCTGAAACTAAAGAAGTACTTTTGAAAAAAAAAATACACTTAAATACTTTTAAAAAAATTAATCAACCAATAAGTGTTGCTCAAAAGTACTTTTAAAATGTATTGGTCTGTTTTCCAATAAAAGTACCTTTTTAGAAACCCTTTTCAAACTAAATTGATCTTTTGCCCAAATAGGCTAAGAATATCCCTTTGCCTCGTGTTGCATATCTTCCAAATCAAAGACAGAGACCAAATAAGAAACAAAATTTGTTTTATAGAACCACTGGAGGGAAGACATATCATGTTCCTAGTTGTACTTTGTTTTCCCTTTTTCCGGTAGAATTGTTTCGATTAGTACTTTAAGAAATTGAAACAGACAGTATACGAATTACTAAAAGAAAAGGATTTCAAGTCTCAGCTGAAAGCATTTTATTTTTTAAAAGAAACCAAGTTCTTGCTCAATATTCTATTCGTCGGTGGATAAGAACCCAGTATTGCCTGCTCTCCACGTAGGGGAGGGGAATCTACTCAATATTCAAAGATAGAGAAACAAACATCTTGAGAAGTTGGGTTGATAAAAAAAAATATAAATAACATAAATACCAACCTTTTAAACGTAATTACACTCTCTCCCACTTTTTTAATTACTTTACTCTCTCTTTATTAATATACATAACATAGCCGATATATACATAACATTCTGTGTATATTTAAAATTTTTGTAATATGTTTAGGGAGTTGAAATTTTTCGTAATATTGAAAACATATTGTGTACTTGTGTAATTTAGATATAAAAAATCGCATGGTCTTAATTGTATGCACGCCTAACTTGATTGCATTCTTCACTGAAGTCGATAACAATTGCCAATGTTGTAGGATTATGTTCCTTCAAATGCATCTTCACTTGTTCCCAAAAAAAGACATTATTGGTCAAGTACCTTTGGCGAGAACTAGTAACAAATCTAATGGAACTCCAATCAACTAATACAAATCCATTCTTCAAGTGTAAAACCATCACACGGAATCGAGAAAGTCACTCTCTTTATATCCTCAAAAAGCACGCCTTCTGCAACAATCTTAACCAAAAGACTCGACAAAATCTGAATATGCAATCACTTTGTCAATCTGGTTGATAGTGGGGTAGCATCAAATTCCAAGAGTACAATCAAGTTTCAGGTGAGTGATGTCATTTTCTAGTGCGAAGCGTAAAAAAGATGAAAACAACAAAATTCGAAAAGTTTTGACCATGGGGTGGATGAGTAGAAAGGAATGGATTAAACAATGACTTCGGGGCTGGTGATCCACATTGGGAAGAAACTGTTCAATCGATCTCTGTTTTGACCTTATAGCTAAGAGCCACTAAGGGTGTGTTCACTATGGAATTTCCCCAATTTCCCATGTTCAGCTGGTTAAAATTTTTTGAAAACATTTAACCCTCAAGGGTTGGCCTGGTGGTAATTGGCTTGAGCTTTGGGGTGCTCCCTTTCAAGGTCTCAAGTTCGATACCCACTGGGTGCAAACAATTTCTGAAGGCCATCGGACTGGGTGAAACCCTGAATTACCCGTGGTACATTTGCGGGAAACTCCTTGCCGAGGGCCTGTGCACCCCCGGGATTAGTCGGGACTTGAAGAGTCTCGGACACCCGGTGCAAGTCAAAAAGAAAAAAAAAAAAATTGAAAACATTCCCTAACAAAATTAGTTAAAATGAAGAAAATGACTCCCTGCCCCTGATGGAAGTAAGAAACAAGTATCTATGCAATTACAACCATGGAATAATAATCTAACAGCTAATATCATGTCTCTTGCTGGACATCCAAAAGGTTTTCATAGTACATTGTCTGAATAAAAACAAAAGATGCAGGTAATCCTCCTTTTGCCTCCCCCTTGGCTAAAGATTATCTCTATCCCCCATTGTTCATCAAAGCATAAAAAGTCTTACCTTCCTTTACATGCCCCTCCCACTCTAGAATCCTTGAGATACCTTACCTTCCTTTTGCATATCCCTTCCAATCTAGAATCCTTGACAAAACCTTTATGCTTATGTTTATGATACTAAACAATTAAGCTTCTTCCAAATAGATATGGGAGGTGAAGGGAAGGTTGCACCTGGGATAAAAACAAAAGATCTAGTTGTTCTCCCACTGCTTCCCCGGATTATCTCTCATCCTCATTTGTCCATTAAAGCATAAGAAGTCTTTCACTTGTTATCTTCCTTACACCCTTCCATTCCTCTAGAATCCTTGAGAAACCTTTATGCTTATGTTTATGATATCAAAGAATTTAGCTTCTTCGAGGAGGTAAAGGAAAGGTTGCCCCTCAGATAGAAGTGATATCCATATTGAACTCATCCCATATGGTATAATCAATGCAAGTTATCCTGATATACATAAGCACACACCTACATGCATGGAATAGTTTGATAAAAACCAGCTGGGCAGGATTAAAAGATTTGACACAACATATCAAACTAAACCTAGGAACAATCAAAAAGCATGAAGACAGTATCTAGAAGGTTCTAAAGTGGGGTGGGGGGACAAAGGTTCACTTCTACAGCTCTACATGGATTTCAAGTAGAGTATACTGCACCAGTATTGTCTTAACTGCTGATACAAACACTGATAAAAATGAACAGGAACTCAGATCACCATGAAAAGGCTAATCACATTCTGGAGAGGAATTCAAGCTGCCAGCCACAGAAAGTAAATCAGCAAGCAACACCATGAGACCTAAATAAGATTTACATTTAAGGGTAAATGCTCCAGCCCTTAGGCACTCTACTATCTAAGGCAGCCAATTTAGGATGGTAACACATCACCTGTATTGGAGATCCACATATGGAGCTGCACGGGTCTGCTCAACGAGGTCATCTAGTAGACAAGGTAATGATCTATCAATTAACCAGAAAGCCAACTTAGAAACAACATCATAGAAGGGAAACTTCGGAAACCTTCATGATAAGGTAATAAGAAAAATATAAATAATTGGATCGGTTAATGCACTAAACCTGGTACTTCTTCTAAGTGTAACATCACTTAAATTCGTCTTTCAAGCAAAACAGTCTAAATAAAAATAACAATCTCGTATATTCATCAAGGACCAAAAAATATGAACCCCTATCAAGACAATACTGAGTCACCAAAAGAAAATTTCCAGTGGATTAGGAAAACGAACACATTCCCAAGAAAGGGAAGACAATTATTACCAGAAGGTTTAGCAGGTAGGTCAGCATAAAGTTGAGTTCAAGACACTAGCTCAGGAAACCCTCTTTTATGCAATTCAGCTGCCAGAGGTAAAGATAGACTACATTAAATATCCATAAACACAACCACAATAAACATTTAGTTCTAGATTGATAAAGCAAGCTGAAAGAAAAGGACTATTAGGACAAGAATAACGGCTTAATAATGTCCAAAAGAAGCAAGAATCTTAATGACTGATGCCCCTTTTTGCTCTAAGAGATTGAAGGGCCTTCTCCCGCAGCTCAATCTCAAGTCTTTTCTGCAAGGACTCTGACTCCTCGATCTCATGCTCATGTCGATCCTCCTTCCTCAGATGTCCATCAGAAGAAGAACGACTATCAGGATTCCTCTCTGTATCTGATGGCAAAGATCTGATATTAGCTGACTTTGTTTTTAGTTTCTGGGAACGTCTTTCTACCTTTCTGCGCCGCCTCTCCTCCCGCCGGCGACGCTTCTCCTCTTTCTTCAATTTTCTCTCCTCTTTCCTCCTCCTTTTAGCCTCCTTCCTATCCTCAACATAAGAATCAAAACTATCATCTGACGTTGAGTCATATCTGTCAGACCTCTTATGCTTTCTTTTTTCCTTATCTTTAGTTCTACGCTTTTCACTTTCCTCGAAACCAGAACCCTTGTTACTACTTAGATCATTCTGCTCAACTTTCCTTGATGAAGTGAGGGGGGCTTCTAACTCAACATGTAGCTCTTTGCCCTTATCATTTGTGTGAGACAGGTTTTCCTTATCTGTTTTGAAACTCTCCCCATCATATGATTCCTTTAACCTCTTAATTGAAGGAGAGTGTCTATGAGCTGATGGTGACTTTTGTTGATCCAGTTCCTTTGTGTGCTCCATCCTTCCTGTCAATATTTCTCTGAGGTGCAAATATACACAAGCATTATGTCAGAATACAAACTAATCATCTTTTACTAGCCCTACAAATAAAGCATGCAGGACTATTCATTTAAAGCTGCCAAAATGCAGAAAGGCAATTGTAAACAAACCTGTTAATCACTTCATTTAGCTTTCTCGAATCCAGGTGATCTGAATGGCTATGAATTTCAGAACATTCTCTCTCATCCCACCCCTTTCCAAGATCTTTATATGGATCGTGTGTTGTGAGAATTTTTCTTGAAGACCTAGGTCTATGCTCAAAAGCCTCCCTGAACCACAGCAATCCAGCACAAAAAAGGAAAAACGAATATTTTACTCAAAAATACATTGAACAAGATAACTTCTTAGATTCTCAATGACGCATTACTCATCGCTAACCTTGAACGGTTCATTTCTTTCTCAGCTGCAATTTTCTCAGAAATGTCAGAACTAACTCTGCACTCTCTCAATTTACTTGGACTAGGGCTGTCAGTGTCCATCATCTTTCTCTCCCTCCGGTTTGAAGTGCTCCTTGGCCTAAAGTAACGAAATTAACAAATTAAGATTCAAAGAACAAATTCATGAAAGCCCCAGCAAAACTGGAGTATTACTAACGAAATCATATACCCTCTATCTTCACTAGGATTCCTTTCCCTTTTGGTTGGTGGAGATTCTGAGTCAGATCTGGAGCGATGTGGAGGTTCTGGAACAGATGGTGACCAGCTCAGCTGAGGCAAAAGCAGCTCTTTTTCCCGTGAATCCTTACGGTCATATATATTCTGCAGTGACCTAGGAGAAATAGGACGTCTACGTTCCAAAGATCTGGATCCTTTATGGGCCTCAGTTTTTACTGGAGAAGCATGTTGAACAGGGGAGTATTTGTCGCGGCCCCTAAAATGGTGTATTAGTATCAAGCATAGCAAGATAAGGAACTCCATGTATCAAATATTTATGCACTCTATCTAGGAAAAATTACCTATCTGAGTACTTTTTATAAAATATTTACTGCTTCTAAATATACTTTTTATTTATTACCTAAATATACCATATGTAGAACATATTTACCATCTATAACAATTGTATATGCAATATAGATGTACTAGAAGTGTATTAAAATGTATTATACTTGTTTTGGTTAAAAATATGCACTACATATTAAAAACGAATTATGCATGCAAAAAAAATGTGTTACACTATGTACTAAAAGTGAACTATGCATGCAATATAGATGTATTATAAGTGTTTTAAATGCATTATGCTTGTTTTGGTAAAAACTCTACACTGTATTAAAAGCGAATTATACATGTATTAATATTATATAGCTATAAATGGTAAATATTTTCTAAACATGTATATTTAGGTAAGTTCCGTTATCTATGAGGCAAAAAATTTCAGTATTTTCAATGATCAGGGACTAACAAGGATAGCAAGATATAGGAACTCCATGCGTCAAATATGTATGCACTCTATCTACGAGGCAAATCCAATATTTTCAATGATCAGAGACAACACAAGACAAGCTCAAGCATACAAGGCAGCAAACAACAGTGGGCTAGCTAGCACAACAAGAAGCATCACAAAAAATCTATAAGAAAGATGAGGATTGATATGTGTCACTACCTTATCCTTCCCCGATGAGAACGAACTGGTGATCTTTCATTCTTCAATATTCTCTTTCTGATTGGTGAAGGAGACCTACAGAAAATGGGTGAGGGCAAAACTAATTCTTGAGGAAAAAGAGACCTCACAGGGGTTAAGGATCTCTTCCTAACAGAAATGGAGGACTTTCGCTTAGCTAGAAATGGAGAACTTCGCCGAGGACTCAAAGGAGATCGGTGATACCCCAGACTTGTTAGAGAAGGGGACCTATGTCGCGTTGGAGATGGTGCTCTATGTCGGAGTGGTGATTGACATCTAATAGGTGACTTTGATCTGTATCGCATTGGTGAGAGTCTACTTGGAGACCTTGACCTACACCACATAGGGGATCGTGATCTACGCCGAATGGGAGACCTCGATCTACGTCGAAGAGGAGACCTCGATCTGTGTCGAAGAGGAGACCTTGATCTACGTCGAAGTGGAGACCTTGATTTACGTCGACGTGGAGACCTCGATCTACGTCTGAATGGAGAGCGTCTTCGGTATCGCACAGGAGACGGTGACCTTCGACGTAATCGAGAGGTTGAACTCTGTCTGTGCCTAGGTGGAGAAAGGGATCGTCGAGGTGAATGTATCCTACAAGGTGAAACAGAACACCTTGGTGGAGCGGGATATACCCTTTCAGATGAAAGAGAGTGACCTCTCCTTTCTCCAGGAGATCGAGATGTACTTCGTGTCCTGTGCCTTTCACTTTAAAAGATGCCAATTATTAGCAATCATCAAGTAAAATAGAAAGCACATAATCAATTTAGAAAAAAAGGAGACAATTTAAAAAAAAAGGGACCTAAATGGAGATCATACCTAGAGTAACTCCTCGAACTAGAGAATGACTTGCTGATTGACCTTGATCTCCTGCACAATACCCAAAGAATTCAATGAACGCTATTCTATGGGTAGGAAGCCACAACAAATACAAAAATTTATACCTGGGGGAGGGTGAATGATCTATTGAACGTGGGGACTTAGAGACCCTGCAGAACACAGAGGATATGGAGGATGAAATGAACCTCGCAGACAAGTAATATAATTATGTTTTCCAAGAGTGATAACATACAAAGGTTAAGTCTTAAAGAAGGTTATCTGGTATTGGTAACTCAGAGACAAAAAATCAATCAAGTTCTCTTAGAGGGTGTGGCTGGTTCATTTTCAGAGTAAGAGAAGGTCAAGCCACACTATTAGCATAGAGTGAAAAAAATGCCCCTAATGTTTTATAAGCAATAGAGGGGAAGTGAGCAGATAAACTGTGCTGATAAAAAGTACAACAAAGAGGAACCCCTCCCTTGCAGACTCTAAATAAGAAAGACCACATCCCTCCCTCATTTGCTTCTAACTTCGCTCCATCCAACAACAATGCCTTTATACCTCAACCTCCCCTAGACCATGTAAAAATAATATTTGTTTCTTCATATTTATCAGCATTAACTTTTATATGAATAGAAACTTCATTAATACTCCATGTTCCTATTTTTATGCCCTTTCTGTTTCATATAATTCAAACACTTCAGTCCATTCACCATTGTATAGATACGTAAAATGCCCTCAACTGACACTAGAAATGTTTCACTTGATAGTAGAGCCATTGATCCATGCAGATCAAGGGTAAAAACTATCATTATTAGCATGGATGCTTTTGCACTTCAGCATTGTAAAGGATGTGCTTTTAGCATTGCCACATGGAACTCGGGATTGCATCCCCTACAAAGAGTTGCACTCTACTCCATCTCACTCAAGTAAATAGGGTAGCCTTCCACCCCCACTTTTTGGCAACTCCCTTTCCAATATGACTCACCAGTTGTGAGCCTTTACTTATTCAGAAGTCAATCTTGACAGCTGCATTTATGCAGCAAGGTGCACATAGTGAGCTATTTAATTCCTTGGAACTTAAAGTCTTATCTCTTATCTAATCAATAGGAAGGACCTTAGGTAAATAGAATCTACAAATTACTGTGTGAATGGTGTTAACTGCAGATGATCATCACCATTTGAGTGAGCAAGAAAAACTGCTTCATTCTTTGCCCATACTTTTTTGTGTCTCCTACAGACTGAGAATTGAAACTAACAGTGACCAGCCAAATATGCAGATATAGATCTTGGCAATGAGAGAGAGTACTATAAGAAAGTTGTAAGACAGAGATAAGTTAATTAGTAAAGTCAAAGGCTTGCTTCCCCTTTTTCATTTGGGCGGGGGTAGCGTACTTTCGGTCTCACTCACTAAAGACCTGATAAAAGGAATTCCTCTTCTTACTTTTTGGTGACCCGTTCTTAGTATGCTCTTCTTTTTCTTCACTTTGAACAATTTTAATCATCACCCTGTTTGCTATCTAGTTCTTCACTGGTCTACAGTGTCGCCTATAAGCATATGCAATAAAAAATTTATCAACCTTGAAAAATGAATTTTATGTTCACTTCTAGTTTATAAAATGAAATTTAAGTGCTCTGGACACGAAAACCTCTCAACTGCCAACCAGCCTCGGTTGCACAATCATACTTCTGTGTCTGCGTCCCTTAACCTCTTGATTATGTGTGTCCATGGTCTCAGTGGCTAATCCCAAGGCTCCACTTCAATAACTAATTTTATTTCAAAAAGAGAACTAATTAAAATCCTGACCTGTTTCTTATTCTTGATCCATTTCTCTCAACAGGGTCTAAATCATCAATCAAGCGCACCAGAACCTGATGTTTTGGAGTTGGCTCTCGTTCAGCATTTTTCTCTCTCGAATTGCTGCCATAATCGTCCTACAGTAGAGTTATGTAAGGTATATGAACCCAAATAATTGCAAAAGCAGACTGATACCACAAAATAAAAAAAAAATTAACAAAGAAACCACATCTTTAGATAAAAAACAACACTCTTTCATGGAAACTATTTTAGTTACCATTTTCTTCCTTTTCTCTTGATCCAGCTCCCTATTCTCTCTCTCCTTTTTCTTCTGAATCTCGTTAGCAATCCGATCCATCTCAGCCTAGAACAAAAGGATGACAAAAGATTATCAACAAGACGTACTTAAAGAACACTGCCAAAGCGAAAAACTCCAAGAAACACCTTCTTCTTCATCATTTCCTCTTCTTTGGCTTCTAGGAACTGCTGAGGAACACCGCTCGCATTGTTCTGTGCACTAAGTAGTAGCACCCAAAGCTCTTTCATAAATTTGCCAGTGTTTCTTTCCATGAATCCTGTAAGTGAAATTTGAACCTCCTTGCCATTAACAACCTGAAATCCATTAGCTGCACCAGTTTAACTTACTCCTTTTTATTTAAATAGTTGATAAGTAAAATTTGGGTGCTGATTACTAATAACATTGGAACATTAGCCATAACTTTATCAAATGAAACAAAAAAAAGTAAACAATGTCTACATCTACCTTTCGTTCAAGAAGACTATAAATGAAATTGATAAGCACTTCATCTTCAAAACCGATAAGCTCGGTAACTCGCTTAGCAATCCATGGTTTCATTACATCCATCTTCACCTTTGTCATGTCCACCTATCACATTCATATAATCAAATAGGTATACCAACCTTATGATTGGTATTTGTATCCTAGGGCCCAGAAAATTCAAAACAAAACTAACAATAGAATGAAGAAAGTCATGTTTGCATTCCATGGAGTCGTCACACCCATCTTACCATTCCACATGTCCACCTAAATACATAATTCGCACATCAATCAAAACAAAACAAAAAATCAGAAAGAGAAACTATTCCTAGCCTAAGCGAACTCACTCGAGATTAAACATCACTAACAAATGTAAAAAAATGCAGATTACACGTATATCAATTCAATTGAAACGAACGAACCAGATTTTCCAATTCAGGAGCGAACTTCTGAGATTTCAACAGCTTAGCTTGCTTATTAGAGAACCGAGTGTCCTGCTCGGCAGAAGTGCCCTAATCAAAAGAAACAATAACACTTCAATCTATCTATAATTCATTAGCCCATAACACCTTGGATCTAAAAAGAAGTTGAGAATCAAGAGGAAAAACTTACCCGGAAAAAACCGCCGGACATGTTTTAGGGTTTCCTGAGAGACGAATCAAGTGAGGAACAGATATTCTTTCTATTGTGTTAGTTTTGATTGGAAGAGAAAGGCTTAGTTTTGATTTGGAAGGATCAGGTGCTATGTTTTTTAGGACACATCAAGCGCCCACTGCCCTTCCACCCACACTATCAATTGGGCCGGGCTAGCCCGTTCTGGCTCGGTAAGCTCAGCCAGTTTTAGAGGCCCGGCATGATTGGCCTTGGGGCTACTGTTGTCTCGGGCTGGACCGCCTACGTTGGCCTGATGGACCGGTCAAGTTCCAAACTTGGATCAGATCATTCGTTACTCGGCCCGGCCCGGCTCAATAATATTAAAAAAATAATTGTCATTTAGGCGTTAGACCCCAGGTTCCAATTGGATCATTGAGGCCCAACGACACTATAGCTGTTTAGAGCCGCAATGGCCAATTGGCATTTTTGACATATTTTATTAAAAAAAGAAATAGTTTAAGAAATTTTTAATAAATATCATATAATTTCAAATCATTTTCCACACAAATGACAATCTCTCTCAAATATTCTAACTATCTCTTAAAGTGCTCAATTTTATTTTTTAATTTTGTGATTACAAATATCAAATGAAAATTTTCTAAAGTCGCAACTTTCGGATACTTTTAAAATTTGGTATTATCGTTTCATCTCTTACTTTTAATTTTTAATTAGTATTAATTGTTGAATATTTATTTTTTATTATTTTTATGTATTTTGAATATTTTTAGTTTGATTTATAATATGAATAAATTAAGAAACATCAGTAAAAGTGTCAAAAAAATTTATCCCGGAGGTGGTAGTGGTAGTAAAAAATGAATTGGTGGTGGTTCCGGTAGAGGTAGTTCAAGTACTAGATATACTCGTGTGCCTCCCGTACCAGTTAGTCAACCTTTTGAGGAAGAAATAGGCGTAGGTGCTCACGATATGAATTATTTAAAAGCTCATGAAAATTATGGTATAGAATAAGAGGGTGAAGTAAACGCAGTTAATTTAGATGAAAATGATAAAAATATTGGTGAAATACCCGAAGTCAGAAATGCTAATGTCAGATTTGAATCAATTAATCTTCCTCGTTGTCGTGCAGCTGCAAGATCTCGTAGAAAAACTAGTATTGCATGACAATTTTTTTCAAAAATAAAGGAGAAACTAAGATGCAATGCAATATTTGTGAAATTATATATGAGCATAAAGTCGGAGGCAATAAAGGGGTATCTGTTCGTTGATGAGACATTTAAGAGATAGACACGCAAGAGAGTTAACTATTGTACAATGTGGTGAGACTGTTGGTGGGCCAACACAAACAAGATTGAACCCAACAACCAGTCAATTAGTTAAAAATTATAATAAAATGAAGGACCGAGAACAAATAGCGAAAATGATAGTTGTGGGTTGTTTGCCTTTCACTTTTGATTCTGCGGATGCTTTTATTCATTATATTCAAGCAATTTATAATCCTATGTTTACCGATATTTCTAGAAGTACTTGTCGAACCGATTTTTTAGACTCCATGCACAATATATTTATTATCTATTTGCGTTATTAAAAAATATTTCATGTTGAATTGCTCTAACTTCTGATCTTGATCGTGTTGTTAACAAAAATGATTATTTAACAATTATTTGTCACTGGATATATAGTAATTTTGTTATGCAAAAACGTATTCTTGTAGTTTTGTATGATGAAGATCGTAGACCCACTAGAGGATTTATTTCTAAATCTATTTCTAAAGTTGCAAAATATTATGGTATTGGAAGAAAAGTTTTATGTATAGCTTTTGATAATGCATCTAACAATAAGGTTGTTGTTGAGTTGTTGAAAGTTGAACTTTCTCCGTCACTATTTAAAATATTTCATGTTAAGTGTACTTGTCATATATATAATTTAATCGTCAAAGATGATCTTGAATTTTTTGAGCTTTACATTGAAAAGGTCCGACTTGTTGTTGGCTTTATTCAAGGAAATAATCAAAAAGCTCGAGTGAGAGAATTTAAAATCGAATATGAACAAAATGGACTTAGACCGGTATTTATACCTGAAGAATGTGATACTAGATGGAATGTTACTTATACTTATTTAAAAACTTGTCTTACTTATAAAGTTCCTATTACAATGACTTTTTAATCAATATTCTGGGGGGGTTTCTGAGTATATGTTACATAATTCTGATTGGGCTGTAATTGATAATGTTGTTAAATTTTTGAAAAAAATTTATATAGCTACGATTGAATTCTCTGGTTCTTATTATCCTACTGTTTGTAATATTTTATCTTATATAGTTGGCATTTCCTATTTGCTTAACGAATACAAGAATAAAGAAGGTTACAAAGAAGCTATTACTACTATGATTCCTAAATTTTAAAAATATTTTTATCTGCTTCCCCCAATTTATTTGATTAGTGCTATAATAAATCCTTGTATGAAATAGAATACTATGACCGAATTTAGTTCTATTATTAATAATGCTTTAGAGATACAACCTGAAGAAGAACATTCTTTAATTATGACTATGAGTGGTGCAAACAGTTACATAGAAACATTATAGAACTATTATGCCGATTTACTTGATGAAGTCGTACCGGAAAATATCACTCCAATTGTTGTTTCTCAAGCTCCCGAGGAGCCATCATCTTCTAAAAGGCAAACACATAGCAGTCATCCTGATTATTTTTTTGATTTAAATGTTTGGGACAGGATGCAGCCTTCAACACATAGAACAACTTTTCAGAAAGAGCTTAAGTATTTTCTTTGACAGCCGATAGAGGATCGTAGAGCAAAGATCTGCGCGTTGGATTGGTAGAAGAATAATGAAACAATATCCGGTGCTTTCAAAATTAGCTAGAGATATATTGAATGTTCCAAAATCAACCATTGCATCGGAGAGCGCTTTTAGTCAGGGACGCCAACAGCTTGGAGACAACCGATACTCATTGGGAAGCAATGTTATGAATGTTTTAGTTTGCCTTAGAGATTGGATTAAAAAGGAACGAAGAATCAAGGAATGGAGGAGGAGCCGAAAGATGAATAGAATCTTGAAGAAATTATGATTTCGAGAGAGAACTCAGCACAATCAAGTCCAATGCATGGTTTAGCCTTTGTCCCTATTAATTTTGACTTTTCTATGGCAGTTCCCGTTAATATTAACATGCATGAGTTGAAAAAATGATGCAAAATTTATAGATTTTTCATTTATGTAAATTATAAGTTTTGGATCATTTTGCAATCAATAAAATACAACATTCATTCACTCCTTACTTATTTTTTTTCATTTAAATTAAATTTATAGTTTGAATTAAATACTTTTAATATATTACTAAAGTACTATAACATGTAATGTATATATCTTTCAACTTTCAAGTGGTATTTTAAGTAGTATATATTCTAAATATATGTGTATATATTTTCTATAGACTCTAAAGTAGTATATATTTAATGCATATATGTGTATATATTTTCTAAAGTACTATATATATAGTGTATATATGTTATATGTATATTATTTTTAAGTGGTATTTTAAGTAGTATATATTCTACATATATGTGTATATATTTTTTATAGACTAAAATAATATATATTTAATGTATACATGTGTATATGTTTCTAAAGTAGTATAATATGTAATTTATATATGTTATATGTGCATATATTTTCTATATACTCTAAAGTAGTATATAGAAGCGTCTAACTTATCATATTGATTAACAGATTGAAGTAAAATTCTTTTTACTTCTTCTAGGTATTTTTCTATCATTTCATTTTTATCTCCGTCCTGCACGGAGATCCTTCTAGCAATGTGTTTAATCGCACTATCCTCAATAATATCCTTTCGAGGGTTCGAGAATATTTAGCAACCTCTCGAAAGGATGTTATTGAGGGTAGTGAGATTAAAAACATTACTAGAAGGATCTCCATGTAATTCGCGTGACCACCCAGACCTATAATATCAGAAAATAAAAATATATAGAAATTTCATATAGCTTATTGAAGGTATGGAGGAAATAATCTTTTACCCAAGCAAGGGGTCTGTCTGAATTCAATACATATTTATGTAGCCCATGTGACTAGCGGTTCTAACCGTGAAAGAAGACGCCATTTTTCAACAACTTTTAACGGGCTTAAGAGTCACGGCTTGCTAGACAGAGCCACTAAGGCAAAGCCAACATAAGCAGTACTAAATTTGACTGTACTATCATCTCGGAACCAAGTCGAGAAACTATAGAGAAATTTCTTTATATTTTGATATAGTCTGGATCTTTATATATTATATTGTATGTATATATGTGTATATATTTTCTATAGACTCTAAACTAATATATATTTAATGTATACATGTGTATATGTTTTCTAAAGTAGTATGTATTTAGTGTATATATGTTGTATGCATATTGTTTAACATATTTAAAATGTATATATATGTGTGTATATATAGTATTTATTGAAAAAAAAACACGTAAATCCAAATTAGATTTTTTTTTTTACATTTTGACAAGTTTTGACCGGTCAAAACCGGATTCACACTAAGTGGGTCGGTCCCGATATTTTTCAACATATTTTACTGTTTGGGCCCGGATCGAACCGACCCGTTAAGAATGATCGGTACTGACCCGACCCAGAAATCGGTAAAAAGAAGTGGGCCGATTTCGGTTTGAACCGGACTGACCTGGTTGACAGGATTGACCTACACTATGTTTGGACGGTGGTTTACATGGGGTGGTATGCCAACATATGGTATGATTACCAAAGAAAATTATGTTTGTTTCGGTGGTTTGTTAAAATACATGGTATGATATGAATTAATTCTATTTTATAATTTGTAATTTGATAGTTATGAAAATATTATTTTATTTAATCATAAATTTGATGATGTCGCATGATTTATTTTTTTAATTATTCTTTATTTAATATTCTATCATTCTATTTTATGATATATTATTTGACTCCACCCCCTACTTCAATTTCTACCCTGCCAGCCATCTGCTCCTAATTTTTTTTTATTTTTTTTTTATAAAATTCAAAACTTTTTCTTATCTCACATCCTACCGCGATCCTGACCCAACCCAATCAAACCCCACCCTAATTTTTTAATCCCCTCCCCCCTCCAAACCTACCCCTCCCCTCAAATTATTTTTTTAATTCTTTTAAAAAAATTGAAAATCTTTTTCTTTCCCCACCCCTTTTTTCCTATTCGGTTTTATTATTTTGTATTAAATATATACAAATATTTTTGTATTTTTCTACGTGTGTAATGAATACAAGAAAATAAATAGTAAGAAATAATTTATTTTTCTAGAAAATTCTTTTTGGGATTCCATAAACACACTGAAGCATACATAAAAGATGCATTCAAACTTTGTACTTGTCGTTGGTGGTCACGTCTCAAAACAAAGGAATGAAATTTGTAACTGTGAAAAATAAATCTGATTTATATTTATTTTGATCTACTCTTTTATTGATGTTGTTAGAATTTACATGAATTTAACAACACAACATATTTAGATAACATATTTACATAACATAATTTATGACAAATTAGTAGGAAAAAAATTATTTTATTTACAATTATTGATAATTTAACATTTATAATAATTAATGATATCTTAGTATCTTTATCAGTTATGATATAGTACCACACCGTCAAACTAAACAATAAAATTAATATTAAACAGCAGCGAGCGATATAGTTCATCCAAACATTGTGTAGTACTATACTATACAGTACAATACAATATCTTACAGTATCGTACATTATAAAATCATGACAAACCGCCATCCAGACGAAGTGCTAGATACTAAGCAAACTAGTGAGTTTTGTGTTCTCTATATATGGGCCTGACACCTACCTTAAGCCCGTAACAACATCAATCTTTCTCTTAAAGTTTATTATAAAAAAGTTCCCCTATCTGACATTTACACCCAATCGAGTTGAGTTAATTACATAAGATAAATTAAAATTTATTAGAAGTCTTATTTTGATAAAAGAAATTTAAAACTTAAAAGGAAATAAAGTTCTAATAGCGAAGTAAAACTAACTTGAAAGACTTATTATTAGGGTGCATCTACTTATTCTTCCTTTAATTAACTATAAACCACCTTTTTTCTTTAATTTATTTTCTTTACGTCTTCTTCTTATCTCAAGTTTTTTCTCATTTATCCTTAAGTTTTTCATAAATCTCAACTAACACACACATTTAGAAGTTCGAATTCATATCGTATACAACTTATTCAAGAAAAATGCACACTACCAAGGTTTTTTTCAAACTCACAAGACTCAAACTCGAGACCTTTGATTAATGAAGGAGTAACATCATCCACTGCATTACATTCTTTGGCGATAAATGAAATATATTATGGGAGTCAAATTTCCCAGATAAGTATAGAAAATAATTTGTAGCTAGCATTAAGAAAATTGCTCTATAACTATGATAAAGTTGTCATAAGTAAGAAAACCTTTTCCATATAAAAACTAGTGGATTTGTTTGTGCTTCGCGCGGTCAAAAAAATCTAGTGATATTTATAATTTTATTTTTCATGACACTTGAATATTGAAAATAATCACAAAGTATATTTATAAAATATAAATTCCTTTTAAGTTTGTTTCATAAAATAAAATAAAATTATGTTGGGATGAAGTGATTAAAAGTAGTTATAAGCACCTACGTGTTGAAGAAAAATGTTGAATACAAAATAAAAAAATACAGACAAAATCTTTATAATTCTCACAAATGAATTTTGGGTGATTTTATAATTTGAAATAAATGTGTAACAAATACCTAACAAAAAAATAATAAGTTTCTTCATATAATCAACCTAGATAAATGAAGCAAGAAAAAACAAAGTCCTTCATAAGATAAGAATCAAACATTAATCACACATAAATATAACAATCATGAAAAATGAAAAGACAAATGAATCAAACAAACATATATTATTGCTAGTTATATAAATGGGCCATATCGCCGGATCTAAGTAAAAATAAATGAAAATAAAAAAGAAGAAGAAGAAAAAATAGAAAAAATAAGGAAAGTTGAATGAGTATTTTAATATTCACAATTTAATGGGCAGATAAATACTTAAAATTTAATGGACAAATAAATATGCAAAAAAAAAGAGAAAAAAATGTTGTAACTTCTTGTTACCTCTATGACACCTTTTCTAATAGTTACGCAATTAGAATTAACAACAAAAAAAGAAAAATTACAAGTAAAAAAAATGTAAGAGAAAAATGTAAAAGATCAAAATAAATTAATCTATTTTTTTTTAAAAAAGTTAACATTATTTAAAAAATTAATAAAATACTATTTCCTATAATTGTTTTTTTTTACATATTTATAACACTTTATATTTATATCATGCAATTATATTTTTAATCCTCATTCAGTAAATTCTTTAATATTTCTTATATATAAGTGCGTATATATTTTTGAAAGTTAAAATTATGAATTTTATAGTTTTTTTGAATTAAAAGTCAAATAGTAAAGATCAAAAGAAAAATAATTAAAGAAAAAGAAAAACTAAAAGTAACCTGAGAAAATTGAAGGAAAAATGTCTTTTACGTCTTCATTGTGGAATTGGTGACATTGACCAACTTAAAGAGTCAAACACAATTAGAAAACTTAATTAAGTTAATTGTGGACTTGATTAATATTTTTAAAACTTTCTAATCTTTTCAAAAATACAAATCAACCCACACCTCTCTCCTCTTCAAATCAATCATCTCTCTCATCTCCCCCTATCTCTCGATAATTTCTCTCAACTTGTCTCAAGCAACTATTCGGCAAATTTCTCCCTTTAATCCCTGACGACTTCAACCTCCAACGAAAAATAGTTGGGCTTCGAGTTCCTTTTCAGCTTTCAACCGCCAATCGACCTGACAGTGAAATTCAAGAGGAGGGTAAATTGAAATTTTCTTCTGCGAGTCGACTACTAACTCCTTACAATCGACTTGCCTGCAGATCAGTGTACTTCACAAATAGATTAAATTTAAATAATTAAGCATGTAAATAATAGAACATAAAGTAATAACACAAAGATTTGTCCTGGTTCGGAACACCAATGTGCTACTTACTTCCAGTACCATTGGGTTTCAAAGTTTCCTTAGATTATTGAATATTGGGTTCGAGTACAATGATAGAAAATAAGTTCTGAAGACTTATTTTGCTCTTCAAATCTTGTGAAACAACTTCAGTTGATGTTACAAAGCTGATCGATCCTACTCTTTATATAACAATTGTAAACTAAAGTTACAAAGCCTTGTAAGATTAAGAATGAGACACTTTGAATTTTTTCTTGAAGTTGCGTAACCCATGCCTATCGTTAGTATTCAACTTTTATAGTATTCGGCTGCTACTCTTTCTAAGGAAATTCAAGAGATTTCTTCTCAATCAAGGATTTGAATTGATTCCTTAATTGAGGAATGCAACCATTTGATATGTCCATATCGAATATGTCTATATGCGGCTTTGGATCACGTCCATATCGCATATGTCTGTGATCTATTCTTTCCTTTTAGTCTTGTATATATTGATGTCCATGTGATGATTGTAGCCTTCCTTCCTTTTGCTTTTTGTCCTAATTGATCTTCTGATTTATCTAGTCTGCCGTGATTCTGTGATAGTGATCGTGATTCGGGGATAGTGATTCTCCCTTTATTTCCAAGATGCTTGATTAATTTTCTTGCCATATTATTTAAGTGTCGTTGCCGTTATCCTTCTTTTTATAATTGGAAATCTTTCCATTCCTAGAGCTGAATTTCTCTTGGTTGTTGATTCGTAGGGTTAATTGCATGATCATAGTCTCCCGATCTTTAATCTTTTACTTAATTTGGACCTTACAACTACATCATTAAGTGGAGATGTAAAAATTCAATCAAGTTCTTAAAGCTATAATCCTACATTTGAATCAAGTAAGACTTCTAGGTACATCCCCGTCCTAGATGCTAATTTGAAATCCTTATTTCATAAAAGACTATGAACCTTACCTTATTTGTCCCTATGTTCTATCTTCCTATTCCCCCTCCCGAGATCACAAGGTTGACAATGAATATATTCCAAGGGTATCTAATCCTTAAAATAGTTAAGACAAGGATAAAAAAACAACCATAATAATAAGCAATTCAACAAACTTAATTCAAAATGAAAGTAGTCATGATCTTAACCCCGAAAAGAAGGTGTTTAGCTGCTAATCAATATAACCGTAATCAACATAATTGAATACAAGTTATAATCTATTAAAAAGCTAAAGTTAAGAAAATAAAAACCTATAGAACGTGTAGAGCAGCTCCAATTGTATCCAAGGATGTCCAAAAAGTGTGTAAAAACGTGTACAATATTGTATTTATAGCACAAGAGTAAGCCAAAGCCGTGTAGAATTTGGATTTCAACAATTTGTGAGCAAGAGAGTAGAGGAGGAACCGACATGGGTTGAGCCCCGCTCCAGCCAAGGCTCCACCCTAGGTAGAGCACCGCTCCAGCTAAGGCTCCGCGGGCTTATCTACGTGGTCCATCTGAAAGTTGCTTCCAAAAATTTGGCTAAGTGTTGAGTGCCTCCTTCCATCCCTTGTCTTGTGGTGTTGTTTCCCTTTAATTTCCAGCATATTCAACATCAAAATATCATCATATTCAGCTTACAAATCTTCCTACATAATCACATACCACAAATTAGATACAATCACAACACAATATCCATGACGATGAATCAAAACAAGAGCTAAGACTGGGTTAATTCGCATTGATCTTTTACTTTATATTCTGACTCTTTAACTTAATCAAATTGAACCTTGCACATTACCAATAAGTTATTACACTCATAATTTCACATTAAAAGCATTTGAAAGACATTAAACACAATAGAATCCAATGAGATCAACTAGACAAGCACCTAACTCAAGCTAGTGATGTTAGTTTCCACGATCAAACTATAAATGACTCAATTAAGTACAAACTTGTTTGAAAACATGTTAAATATTGTAATCACATACTTTAACACTTATATACATATTTTTCTCATTATCAACCCATATAGCACATGAATCATCCTCAAAATAAGGCTAAAAAAACATGAATAGTGACACTAGAATGCATAAATACACCCAACGTCAACTTCCATATTAGATATGTCTGTGATCTATTATTTTCCTTTAGTATTGTATAAATTTATGTCCATGTGATGATTGTAGCCTTTCTTACTTTTGCTTTTTGTCCTGATTGATCTCCTGATTTATCTAGTTTGCTGTGATTCTGGGATAGCGATCGTGATTTGGGGATAGTGATTCTCTTTCCATTTTAGAAATGCTTGATTGATTTTCTTGCCATGTTATTTGAGTGTCGTTGCTGTGATCCTTCTTTTTATGATTGGTTATCTTTCCATTCCTAGAGCTAGCTTCCTCTTCCTTACTTATTTTTTTTATTCTTTCATAATCAATAATCTTCCAATATCTTGCATCCTTTATCCTGGAAAGATCCATCTGTTAGTTTGTCATAATTAAAACATTACCTTAGGAGGCTAGGAGGCTAATAATCTCTCTTTTTTTATAATGACAAACTTAATCATCAGTTGACTTCCCTGTTAAGACAGATGGCTTCTCTGATAAGATAGATGGGCTAGCTCCCCCAACTTTCTGTCTTAGTGGTTGTGGTTTTCTCTAATGTGATAATAGTCAACTTGCTTCCCTTGTCTTGTTATTCCCCTATCTTGTTAACTGATATATATCTTCCCCTTCTTTTAACATAATAAAAAAGGATAGAGCAAACACAAAACACAGCAAAATAAATATACCCAGCCATAGAACAAGAAAAAGGACAAAGCAAAAACATAGCATAGAAATTAACTAACAAGCCACAAAACATAGAGTACTATACATTCAAAGTTACAGTGTGAAGTGGCAGCAAAAACACGTCATAGTAGGAGTGGGTAGTGACTTTATACAACCTAGAGTATGAGAAGGGACAGACCCCTTTTTGAATAAAAGAGTTTAGCATTGTTTGACAAGGAAATAAGTAAGAGTGTTATGCTTGTTAGAGCAGAAGCGATCATAAGACTTTTCAACACTCTTGGTGAAGTTACAGTAAGAGTTCTGAATGGAGATAACAAGCTCATTTGAGGGGGGGAGGATTTAGACTTGATGGACTGAACTTAGGAGAACATTCTTTTAAACAGTCTCACTCCTTCATATTAGAAATAATCAAGGGAGAGTCGCACTTTGCTTATGTCGGTACCTATTGCTGTGCCCTGCTGTAGTAGCTTGGCAGTCGACTCCTTGATGCTAGCTATTCTTTCCTCGATGGAAGTGAGCCTGCTCTTACGTTCTTCAGTTTTCTTATCTGCACAGGACATGGAATTAGGCACAGGTTTACTTACCTTGGATGTGTCAGGCCGGCCTTTGACAGACTTCTTTTTACACCATTCTTTTTTAATCAGAACATAACCCATTCTTAAGAAGGTCTTAGAATCATAGGTGGCAGAGACTTGTACCACTAGATAGGCTGAAAGGTCATTTCCATATTAAAGAAGAATTTGAGTGATGAGAAGACCGTAGGGTAGACTTGTCGATGCATGAGAGTCAACTGCACTTTTTATCATGTATTCATGAATCTAGGCGCTCTAGTTGATTTTGTATTTTTTGATCAGATAATAGAGAATAAATACATCTCTATAAGTCATATTACTGAGAGATCTCTTCTGAGAAATCAATGTGGGTGCCATGACATGAGCCAAAATCCTATTGCAGAAGCTGAGGGACAGAGGACCAAATAAGGGGCTGATAGAGTTGGGATCTTAGATGACCTTCTTTGTTTTATCAAAACTAACTTCAAAATTCTCCGGACAGGTGCCGTTTATGAAAGGGACAATACTCGAGAATTTAGTGTCAAATACTTTCTCAAATAAGAATTTATTTAGAATAATATGAGTACCAAGAACTAGGGTTTTCAGGTCCCACTATCAGGGGAAAGGCAAAGATCAGAGAAAAATATGCAGACGAGATCTTAAAAAACTTCCAGGCCATATATGAGCAACATCATCGACAAGTCTTGAGATTTGAGAAAATAACCGATATTGTAGTGAGATTCCTTTAGGTGAGAGAGATTGATGACTCGTCCAGAAACAATAAAGGGATTCTTGATGGTGAGAAACTTCTCCTTATGAGTGAGAGTCCAGAACTTATGCATGTCCTCCAGAGGAAGAGATTCTAGAGGAGAGGATCTCTTTTTATTAAATAATGACATGGGACCGAAAACGGCATGCTTTTTGGACACAATTGACTGGATTCTAGTAAGAAGAGGCTTTCTTAGAGGATTCATAGAGAATAGCAGGGTCAAAGTTGGAAGTGTTTTGATTTAGGGACGTTTTGGTGAGATTAATCATTGATCGAGTTTTTGTCATAGTAGGAAAGATGGGGATGGATGAGCATAAAAAGGGAAAAAAAGAGAATAAAAAAATAGATTGAGAGAGGATATCCAGGGTTTAGGGTAGAAGCGGAGAAGTATTGGGAAGTGAGAGGGTACAGAGAAGGTAATGGTGAAGGAATAAAAAAAAGTGGCATGTGAAGAGGTAGATTTAAAAGGAAAGGGCGGGGGGTCAGAATGAAGTTGACGATTTTTGTGCCAAAAATAAGCCTTTTGAAAATCTTAGAGATCTTGGCAAAATATATGATACCAAGTTTTTCTAAAACAAAATCCTTCACAAAATATTATACCAAATTTTTAAAGACAAAATCTTTCCTTAGAAAAAGAACTACCAGTGATTTTCAGAGTCAATAGAATAAAATTACCACTTATTACCAGATTTCAAATAAAGTGAAGCTTTAACATAAATAAGTAAACTAAGATCAAGGATGTTACAGATAATGAGCACAGATTCATAGGGCACATTTATACCAAGTAGATGACACATAGTTCCCAAGATTTAAGTATGGCAGCTCCCAGTGACTATGTATACAACTTCGGTGGTTGACGAGTCAACTAGGGCTTGCTTCAGGCTTAGTGAGTAAAATTCTCACACAAGGAAGGAATTACAAAGAATAAAATAAAAATATAAAAAAATATGGACATGGAATTTTATAAAAATTACCGCTCCCCCTTTTTAAAAGATATTTAATGTTAAAAAAGTTTTAGGACATAATGAACTTTTCATGAATAGGGCCAATGAACTTTTTCATGAATAGGTCCAGATGAGGCACCTTAAACATTTGAGGGCAACAACTAATAAATATAATTCGTATTGATTCTGACCTTGTTAGAAACTTTATTCTGGTTAGTGCCCTCTTGGAGAGAACTGTCTTTATTTCTATTTCAGATATAATAGTTGACTTTGAGGGAGGTATAGTCGACTCTGGTGACATTACCATTGGCATTATCGCTGAATTTGACTACTTTTCCATCTATATTCTCTAACACAGATGAGGTCCCTTTCTCTCCTGCTATACTTCTGGAACATTCGCTATCAATCCCTCATTGTTACAGATTTTGTGGATATTTCCTGCAAAATAAGAAGATTAATTCTGCTTAGGTACCCAAGTGGTCTTGGGTCCTTGCGGGTTAGTTGTGCTTCCCTTGGGCTTCCAAATCCACACACTCTTAGGCTTATGCCTGTAGCTGTAGGATTTGTAACCTCTTTGTCCATAGGTAAAATAAATGGGTCCTCAAAAGGAGAAAGAAATTTTAGTAGATTTAAATGATCCTGATGAGGAACTCGAATAATTTTTGAAAGAATTTAATCTTACGAAACTATGGCTTGGGGAAGTCCTAAGAGTTTTTAGTTTTATTTTTACATCGTCAATCTCTTCTTGAAGCAGGTCAGTTTCAATTTGACATGCTTCTATTTCTATTTTCCAGTTTCGACATTCCTCTTCGAGGTTTTGTTTAAATTGAGCTTCACAACTCTTCTTCTCTTGAGATAGTTTATTATATTCATCTATGACTTTTTGAAGCTCGTTGGTTATCATATCGAAGTTGGATTCAAGAGTGTTACAGTTATCACTAGGGGTGTACATAGGTCGGGTTGGTTTGATTTTTATTGAAAAAAACACAAACCAATTATGTCGGTTTATTAAAACTATAAACTAAATCAAACCAACATAAAATCGACTTTTTCGGTTTAGGTTTTAGTCGGTTCTTTTTTTTTGGTTTTTTTGATTTTTTTATAATCTTTATTTTTTACAATTATATTATGATTGAATACTAGATCAAGTATGTTTTCACTCATGTGCTAATGAAAAACTATAATTATGAAAAATTGAGGAGCGAAAACCTCTCTTAAAACTAAAAAGTAAGACGAAGAGTGAAAAGTTTTGGTTTAAAGTTTATATATTGGGTTTTGGATCATTTTATTAGCAATTAATAGACAAATATTACAACTTAAAATGCCCAAATATGTGTGTGTGTATATACACACACACACATCTACTTTCTAAATATTGAAAATTAATAAAACTAATTGAAACATAATTAAAAAAGTAGATTATAATTAGTATTTTATGTATAAAAAGTTACATTATATATATGTATATATATATATGTATGAATGTATCTATATATACATATATATATATATATATATACTATGTATATATTATGTCGGTTTGATTTGGGTTCAGTTTGACCTTTTTTTGATTAACACCAAACCAAATCAAGAATCATCGTTTTTTTATCAAATGCCAAACCAACCAAACCAAACCATAAGTCGTTTTTTTTCTCGGTTTGGTTTGACTTGACGGTTTGGTCTGTACACCCCTAGTTATGACAATCGTGTTGTCTTACTTCGCTAGATCCACTTGTTGCCCTAAAGCATATATTGGAGGCCTATGTTTCTTCTTTGGTTTCATTCTTATCACTCCAGGCTCCAAAATTTTGATTTTTCCCGGATATTCTTCTTTTTAATTCTGAACAGTTCTGTTTGAAGTGGCCAGGCTTTCCATAGTAATGGCAGTGTTCATCTTTCCTGGTGGATTCATCATTCTTGGTTCCTTGGGATCTTCACTATCTTTGTCTCATGATTTGCCATACTCTACGATTTATAAGAGACATTCCTTCGTTGTTGGCCTCTTTAAGAATGTTCTCCGCTCCGGTTGGAGTAGCGTTGAAAGCTACTATTTTTTTATCCTTGTGAAACCTATTGATATAATTTTTCTTATATGCGATAAGGTTACCTCATAGTTAATCATATGTCATGTTGTGAAGCTCTCCACCTTCTAGAATGGCAGTTTTGGTTTTCCAAATCTTTAGGAGACTTCGAACCAACTTCTGGACTTGCAGG
This sequence comes from Capsicum annuum, assembly GCF_002878395.1. Classification (NCBI taxonomy): domain Eukaryota; kingdom Viridiplantae; phylum Streptophyta; class Magnoliopsida; order Solanales; family Solanaceae; genus Capsicum; species Capsicum annuum. The sequence continues at coordinate 87,963,128 of NC_061119.1, read as the reverse complement.
CTGTGTGGATAAATCATCCAAGTGATTTCAGTTCGCACATGATTTTACTGAATTTGGCTAATATTGTTTCAATGTCCCTATTTTATTCCATTTTGAATAACTCGTATTCATTAACCAGGGCAACAATTTTTGACTTCTTGGTATTGGTGGTTCCTTCATAGGTTACCTCCAATTTATCACATATTTCTTTTACGGTTTCATAAGTTGATATCTTGTCATATTTTTTTCGCTAACTGCACACAAAAGTAAACTAATAGCACATGCAATAGTTTTAATTACCTCTTGTTGTTCTTTGGTGACCTCAAAACTTTCAAGGTTTTCTATGTCTATGCTGTTGATTCATGATCCTTGTCCTTTTCTTTTCCTTGAGTCCTGGAATTGGCTTGGGACCTCTCTTGATGACAACCCAGGCTTGGAAGTTGTTTGACTAGACAATGATTTTAAACCTATTCTTCCAGTAAGAGTAATAAATTCTATTAAAGTATGGTGGTCATGTGGATGAGTGGCCATCCTGAAGAAGAACACCGGGAATATGATACTGGCCATCAGTTCTTTGCTCACTTGCGGTTAAGCAATATAGTTGGTGAGACCTGCTCTGATACCAATTTAAATTCAAGAGGAGGGGGGAATTAAAATTTTCTTCTGTTAGTCGACTACTGACTCCTCATAGTTGATTCGCCTACAGATCAGTGCACTTCACAAACAAATTAAATTTAAACAATTAAGCACGTAAATAATAGAACATAAAGAAATAACACAAAGATTTATCCTAGTTTGAAACACCAGTGTGTTGCCTACTTTCTGTCCCCTTGGGTTTCAAAGTTTTCTTAGATCGTTAATATTGGGTTCGAGTACAATGATAGGAAACAAGTTCTGAAGACTTATTTTGCTCTCCAAATCTTGTGACATAACTTTAGTTGATGTTATAAAGTTGACTCGATCCTACTCTTTATATAACAATTGTAAACTAAAGTTACAAAGCCTTGTAAGACTAAGAATGAGACACTTTGAATTTTCTCCTTGAAGTTGCGTAACCCGTGTATGTCTTCAGTCTTCACCTTTTATAGTATTCGACTACTACTCTTTGTAAGAAAATCCAAGATATTTCTTTTTAATCAAGAATTTGAATTAATTCATTAATATAGGAATGTAATCATTTGATATATCCATACGCGACTTTTGATCACGTCCATATCACATATGTTTATGATCTATTCTTTCCTTTTAGTGTTGTATAGATTGATGTCCATGTGATGATTGTAGCCTTCCTTCATTTTGCTTTTTGTCCTGATTGATCTCTTCAATTATCTAGTCTGTCGTGAATCTGGGATTGTGATCGTGATTCTAGGATAGTGATTCTCCTTCTATTTTCGGTATGATTGATTGATTTTCTTGCCATGCTGTTTGAGTGCCATTGCCGTGATCCTTCTTTTTATGATTGGATATCCTTCCATTCCTAGAGTTAGCTTCCTCTTCTTTACTTGCTTCTTTTATTCTTTCATAATCAACAATCTTTCAGTATCTTGCATCTTTTATCTCGAAAAGATCCACCTGTTTGTTTGTCCTTATTAAAATATTACCTTAGGAGGCCAGAAGGCTTACAATCTCCCCCTTTTGGTAATGACAAACTTAATCATCCGTTGACTTCCCTGTTAAGACAGATGGCTTCTCTATTAAGTCAGATGGCTAGCTTTCCCTGACATTTTGTCTTGGTGGTTGTGGTTGACTCAAATGTAATGATAGTCTACTTGCTTCCCTTGTCTTGTTCTTTCCTTGTCTTGTTAACTGATGCAAATCTTCTCTCTCTTTTGACATAATAAAAAAGGATAGAGCAAACATACAACACAACAAAATAAATATACCCAACTACAGAACAAGATAAAAGACAAAGCAAAAACACAACATAGAAATGATATAACAAGCCACAAAACATAGAGTAATAGACATTCAAAGTTACAGTATGAAATGGCAGCAAAAACACGTCAGAGCAGAAGTAGGTAGTGACTTTATACAGGATAGAGTATGAGAAGAGACAGACACCCTTTTGCATAAAAGAGTTTAGCGACGTTTGGCAAGGAAATAAGAAAGAGTGTTGTGCATGTTAGAGAGGAAACGATCATAATATTTTTCAACATTCTTGGTAAAGTTAGAGTAAGAGTTCTGAATGAAGATGGCAAGCTCATTTGAAGAGGTGGATTTAGACTTGATGGACTTAACTTGGGAAAACATTCTGTTAAAGAGTCTCACTTCTTCCTGTTTGAAAAGTCAAGAGAGAGTCGCACTTTACCTATGTTAGTACCTGTTTCTTTGCCTTGCTATAGTAGCTTCGCATTCGACTCTTTGATGCTGGCTATTCCTTCCTCGAAGGCAGTGAGCTTGCTCTTAATTTCTTCAGCTTTCTTATCTGTACAGGACATGGAATTAGGCACAGGTTTACTTACCTTGGATGAGTCAGGACGACCTTTGACAGACTCTTTTTTACCCCATTCTTTTTCAATCAGAACATAGCCCATGCTTGCAAAGGTCTTATAAATATAGGTGAAAGAGAATTCTACCACTGGATAGACTAAAAGGTCAATTCCATAGTGAAAAATAATTTGAGTGATGAGTAAACCGTAGGGTAGACTTGCTGATGCATGAGAGTCAACTGCACTTTCTATCATATATTCACAAATCCAAGTACTCCAGTTGATTTTGTATTTTGTGATCAGACAATAGAGAATAAATACATCTCTACAAGTTATATTACTGAGAGATCTCTTTTGAAGAATCAATATGGTTGCAATGATATAAGCCAAAATCTTATTGTAGAAGCTGAGGGACAGAGGACCAAATGAGGGGATGATAGAGTCGTGATCTGATATGACCTTCTTTGCTTCATCAAAACTAACTTCAAAATTCTTCAGCCAAGTGCCATTCATGAAAGGGACAATACTCGAGAATTTGGCGTCAAATACTTTCCAAAATAAGAATTCATTTAGAATAATATGAGTACCAAGAACCAGGGTTTCTAGTTCCTCACTGTCAAGGGAAAGGCAAAGATTGGCGAAAAATATATGAACGAGATATTCAAAAACTTCTAGGCCATATGTGAGAAACATCATCGACAAGTCTTGAGATTTGAGAAAGTGACTGATATTACAGTGGGATTCCTTTAAGTGAGAGAAATTGATGACTCGTCCAGAAAAAATAGAGTGATTCTTGAAGGTGAGAAACTTCTCCTTGTGAATGAGAGTCCAGAACTTATGCATGTCCTCTGTAGGAAGAGATTCCAAATTAAAGGATCTCTTTTTGTTAGAGGATGACATGGGACCGAAAACGGTATATTTTTTGGACACAGTTGACTGGATAAAGTAGGAGGAGACTTTCATAGAGGATTCAGAGAGAATGATAGGGTCAAAGTTGGAGGAGTTTTGATTTGGGGAAGTTTTGGTGATATTAGTTATTGATCTGGTTTTTATCATAGTAGGGAAGATTGGGATCAATGAGTATAAAAATGAAAAAAAAAACGAGATAGATTGAGAGAGGAGAACCAGGGGTTAGGGTAGAAGATGAGATGGCGGAGGAATGTTGGGAAGTGAGAGAGTGCAAAGAAGGTAATAATAAAGAAAAAGAAAAAAATGGCTTTGGAAGAGAGAGATTTGCAAATAAAAAGGGGGGGAGGGCAGATTGAAGTTAACAATTTTTGTGCCAAAATAAGACTTTTGAAAATCTTAGAGATTTTGGCAAAATATATGATACCTAGTTTTTCTAAAACAAAATCCTTTACAAAATATTATACCAATATTTTAAAGACAATCTTTCCTCAAAAAAATAACTACCAGCGATTTTCAGAATCAATAGAATAAAATTACCACTTATTACCAAATTTTAAATGAAATGAAGCCTCAGCATAAATAAGTAAACCAAGATCACGGAATATGTTACACATAACGAGCACGTATTTATATGACACATTTAAACCAAGTAGATGTCACATATTTTGCAAGATTTAAGTATGACAGCTCCCAATGACTGTGTATACAACTTCGGTTGTTGACGAGTCAACTAGGGCTTGCTTCAGGCTTAACAAGTAAAATTCTCACACAAGGTAGGAATTATCAGGAATAATATAAAAATATAAAAAAATATGGACATGGAATTTTATAAAAATTAACCTTTCCCTTCTTTTTAAAAAGATATTCAACTTTAAAAAAAGTTTTAGGACATAACGAACTTTTTCATGAATAGGGCCATAGGAGGTAGCTTAAAACATTTGAGGGTAACAACTAATAAATATAATCTGTATTTATTCTAACCTTGTTACAAACTTAATTAAGGTCAGTACCTTCTTGGAGAGAACCTATCTCCATTTTTATTTCAGATGCAATAATCAACTTTGAGGGAGGTATAGTCGACTCTGGTGACATTACCTCTAGAATTGTCGCTAAATATAACTACATTTCCATCTATATTCTTTAACACAAAGGAGGTATCTTCCTCTCCTGCTATACTTCTGGAACATCCGCTATCAATCCCTTCTTTTTATAGATTTTGCGGATATGTTTCTGCAAAATAAGAAGATTAATTCTGCTTAGGTACCCAAGTAGTCTTGCGTTCTTGCGGGTTAGTTGTGCTTCCATTGGGCTTTCAATCCACACACTTTTAGGATTATGCCTGCAGTTGTAGGATTTGCGCCCTTTTTATCCATAGGTAAAATAGATGGGTCCTCGAGAGGAGAAAAAAGTTTTAGTAGATTTAAACGATCATGATGAGGAACTCGAATAGTTTTTAAAAGAATTTGATCTTACTAAACTATGGATTGAGGAAGTCCTAAGAGTTGTTAATTTTATTTTTGCATCATCAAGCTCTTCATGAAGTAGGTCAATTTCAATTTGTCATGCTTCTATTTCTATTTTCTAGTTTTAATGTTCCTCTTTGAGTGTTTTTTTAAATCGAGCTTCACAACTCTTTTTCTCTTGAGCTAGTTTATTATATTCATCGATTAATTTTTGAAGCTCGTCGATTATTATATCCAAGTTGGATTCAAGAGTGTTATAGTTATCACACTCGTATTGTCTTACCTCACTAGGTCTACATGTTTTCATGATGCATATATTGGCGACCTCTATTTCTTCTTCAATTTTGTCCTCATCACTCCAGGCTTTAAAATTTTGGTTTTTCTTGGATGTTTTTCTTTTTAATTCTGGATAGTTTTATTTGAAGTGCCCAGGTTTTCCACAGTAATGACAGCGTTCATCATTTCTGGTGGAATCGTCATTCTTGGTTTCTTAGGATCTTTACTGTCTCTGTCTCATGATTTGCCTTACTCTATGATTTATAAGATCCATTTCTTCACTTTTGGCCTCTTCAAGAATGTTCTCCTCTTTAGTTAGAGTAGCATTTGAGGCTACTGGTTTCTTCTTTTCATCCTTATGAAACCTGTTGTTATAGTTATTCTCATATGCGATAAGGTTACCTCATAGTTTGTCATATGTCATGTTGTTTCATCTTTTAGAATAGCAGTCTTGGTTTCCTAAATCTTTGGGAGACTTCGAACCAACTTCTGGAATTGTAGGCTGTGAGGATAGATCATCTCAAGTGATTTCAATTTGCACACGATTTTACTGAATTTGACAAACATTGTATCAATGTCGTTATTTTTGTCCATTTTGAATAGCTCGTATTCATTGACCAGGGCAGTAATTTTTGACTTCTTTGATTTGGTGGTTCCTTCATAGGTTACCTCCAGTTTGTCCCATATTTTTTTTTCAGTTTCACTAGTTGATATCTTGTCGTATTCTTCCCCACTAAATGCAGATAAAAGTAGACTAATAACACGTGCATTAATTTGAATTTCCTCTTGTTATTCTTTGGTTACCTCAAAACTTTCAAGGTCTTCTATGTCATTGCTGCTGAATTCTTAATCCTTGTCCTTTTGCTTTTCCTTGATTCCTGGAATTGGCTAAGGACCTTTCTTGGTGACAACCCAGGCTTGAAAGTTATTTGACATGACAAAGATTCTGAACCTGTTCTTTCAGTAAGATTAATGTTGTCTATTCAAGTATGGTGGTCTTGTGGAGAAGTGCCTATCTTAAAGAAAAGCACCGATAATTTGATATTGCCCGATCTGTTCTTTGCTCACTTGCGGTTAAGCAATGCAGTTAGTGAGACTTGGTTTGATACCAATTAAAATTCAAGAGGAGAGGGGGGAGGTGAATTAAAATTTTTTTCTGTGAGTCGACTATCGACTCCTCACAGTCGAATTGCTTGTAGATCAGTGCACTTCACAAACAGATCAAATTTAAATAATTAAGCACGTAAATAATAGAACTAAAGTAATAACACAAAGATTTATCCTAGTTTGAAACACCAATGTGGTGCCTACTTTCAGTCCCCTTGGGTTTCAAAATTTCCTTAGATCGTTAAATGTTAGGTTCGAGTACAATGATAGAAAACAAGTTCTGAAGACTTATTTTAATCTTCAAATCTTGTGAAATAGCTTCAGTTGGTGTTACAAAGTTTACTCGATCCTGCTCTTTATATAGAAATTATAAACTAAAGTAACAAAGCCTTGTAAGACTAAGAATGTGACACTTTGACTTTTCCCCTTGAAGTTGTGTAACCCATGTCCGTCTTCAATCTTCCCCTTTTATAGTATTCAGTTGCTACTCTTTATCAGGAAATCCAAGAGATTTTTTCTCAATCAAGGATTTGAATTGATTCCTTGATTGAGAAATGTAGCCATTTAATATGTCCATATGTGGCTTTGGATCACGTCCATATCAGATATGTTCTTGATCTATTCTTTTCTTTTAAGTCTTGTATAGATTGATATCCATGTGATGATCGTAGCCTTTCTTTATTTTGCTTTTTGTCCTGATTAATCTACTGATTTATCTAGTCTTCGTGATTCTATGATAGTGATTGTCCTTTCATTTTGAGATGCTTGATTGATTTTCTTGCCACACTGTTTGAGTGTTGTTTTCGTGATCCTTCTTTTTATAATTGGATATCTTTCCTTTCCTAGAGCCGACTTCCTCTTCCTTACTTGTTTCCTCGATTCTTTCACAATCAGCAATCTTTTAGTTTCTTGCATCCTTTATCATGCAAAGATCCACCTGTTAGTTTGTCATTATTAAAACATTACCTTAGGAGTCTAGGAGGCTAACAGACAGAATTGCTCTCCAATGACAACAACTTTGAGTTCTTCTTCATTCCTTTTCTTCTTTCACGGGTAAAAAAATTATGTTTTTTAGTTATGAAGAAAAAGAGAAATTCGAGCCAACTTCTCTTCTAGTATTGGTTAACAATTTCGATATTTATTACTTAAATTTGAAATGGGGACTGAAGAAAACCCTAATTTCTGGTATTTCTTCTCTTCTCTTTCTGGAGTGCAATGTAATTTTTTGTTGTTATTGTAGTTCTTATTGCCGAACTATTGATTCACTTTGTTGGGTCTGTTGAGTTTTTTGAAATTTGATTTTTGTTGTTTGTGTTTGTACAAACAAAACAACAAATGTTGGTATTTTTGGTCACTGTTGATGTTCTTAGTGTGTTAGGTGATATTTTTGTTGTAGTATTGAACAAAATCTTGCTACTGTTTTTTTTCTACAACAGATTAACCATCTGATGCAACAAATTAATCATCTAATATATCAAATTAACCATCTAATGCAACAAATGAACCATCTGATGCAACAAATAAACTATATAATGCTATAGATGAACAATCTAATAGATTATTAATCTGTTATAGCAGACGACCCTTTTATTGGAAGAAATCTAAATAATATTGACAGTTGATAACAGTTCCAACAGATCACTCATATGTAGCAACAGATGAATGATCTGTTGCACAGACCATCCATTTGTTTTAACAGATGGGTGATCTGTTTTTATTGTTTCCAAAAAAATTACTCGTCCATTATAGTCTTTTAGTTATATGTTGCAACAAATAACCTACCTGGTGCAACAGGTATGTGATCTGTTTGAACTATTATTTTACCATGGTACATGTTAGATTTACTGTTATCCTTTTTTAATGATGCATTAATTAATTATAATCTTTTTTTATTTTTCTGTTAATTTTAGATAATATGGCTCCCAAAAGAAAAAAACCAAATCAAGTACAAGTAAAGGAACAAGTGAAGCAGCCAGGCTATATCCACCACTCTATGAGCTTGCTTTACAGGCGATATCTCAATCAGAAGCAGAAGATAATGAACATGGGGATGAGAAATATTTCAAAAGAGAAGATCCAAATGCTAATAGCCTTTCCACTGAAGAGTTGATCAAAATCTTTAACATTGATAGCTATCCTGTGAGAATACATTGTAATGGTTCCACAAATTTGACTGGTGATTTTGTGGTTAAGTCAGCCTTGGAAAAATCTTTTGATGCCTTTTGAAAAATACTTTGAGACCAAAAGTTGGAAGTTTATGCCAGCGATAGCTGCTTTGGGCAATATCTTGATTTGTCGGAGGACAACAATGCTCGTTTTCAAATGAAAATGGTATATAAAATTCTCAAGGCGCAGGGTTATGTATGAAAATAAAGATAAGGTAGATGAGGTGTGGATAAATTACTATGGCATGCCTGTTTATTTTTATTGGAAGGAGTTTGCCATAGTTACTGAACAAAACTGTTATCCTCCTAATCCTTCTTAAGTTATACCTATTCTAATCCCCCCAAAAAGCACCCCGCACAATCAGAAAAGGCAAAGGCAAAGTCAAGTGATGGTGATGACTTAATATCCCTTGTTCGTCCAAGCTTCAAAAACAAAAAATTTGATAAAAACGTTTAAAGTTAAAAGACTTTCAAAGAAGCACAAGCAATCATTGTGCTTGGTTTTGGTTTGTACATAATATTCTTTGGTGAGAGACGTTTACAACAACATACCACTTGGTTTAATAAAGCTCTTCGAAGATCTTGAGGAATTTAATAGCTATCCTTGGGGTTATGAATGCTTCAAAATGATTGTCAATTATTTGTTGACTCTATTAACGCTAAAGACAGTCAACTTATATGGCTTTCCATGGGCTTTCATGGTTAATATTTCTTTTATTATGATTTATTTATTTTTTATTGAATAATGCTTTTGATTTATTGGCGTAATTTATAGGCTTGGGCATTTGAAGTCATTTGTTATTTGAGACAACAAGTGAACTACCAGGAAAAAGTTTCATGTCTAAGAATCCTGAGATGGTTGTCGGCCAAAACTAATAAAAATGTAAAATTTCTTGATCTCTTCAACCCCCAGAAGAAAGCAGTAAGTTTAATTCTAATTAAGTTTTATTTTAATTAATGATTTTTTAAAATGATTTAATCATCATTCTAGTATATGTACTGATTTATTTTAGATTGTGCATCCGTGGCTTACTCCAACCAATCGATAGTTGAAGATGCCATTTTTTCTTACGTTATGACCTGTGTAAACTTTATCGGATTCTAAGGTCATTGACAGAATAAAAAGGAATTGTTTGGAGCAACAACTATCACAAGAAAAACAACTTTGGATGATGGGCTTTTTGTAGTTGATGGTGTTAGTGGTGATAGAGCTATTGGTGGTGGTAGTGGTAGTGGTAATGGTGTTGCTGATGCTCCTCTTACAGTTTTTAAACAACAAATCATTATGATTATGATCATACTGGTTATACAGATTTCGCCCCTCCTTGCGAATTTTATACATGTAAATTTCAAGATTGCAATGCAAAACATGATGGAGTGATTAATGTTATTAATTCATTAACCATTTTTGTAAAGAAATTGACATATAAAAGGGGTGTCATTCCATCAAAGAGGATTTCATATCTATACTCTCCATTAGAGATTAAGGCGGCTAAGAGGAGAAGGAATTTTTTTTTCAAGGAATCATCAAGTATAAAAAAAAGTAAAATTGCAACTCCTCTGTCTTTGTCTTGCACTTTTTATCAATGTGCAAGGGCCATAAAAGAGCAGAATGAGTTGAAGAAGGTGAATATAAATCATATGTTCCAACAAACAGATATACTACGTATCTGTTCAACAGATGACATATCTGCTGAAAATTATCAAACAAATGTATACATCTGTTGCAAATGTTGAGTAACCTGTTGTATCAAACGTATTATCTGTTGCAACATATGTCTTATTTATTTTAGCAAATCAAACAGGTATTCATACTATTTTAATTTATACCAACAGATGACCTATCTGCTGCAACAAATGGGTCATCTGTTGGGATAAATTAAATTAAGATTTCTACTATTTTAGTTTTCCCAAACAGATGAGTCATATATTGCAACAGATGGGTCATCTATTGGAAATTATCATACAGGTCGTCCTTCTCTTTTAATTTATCCCAAGAGATGATCCATATGTTGCAATAGATAGATAATTTGTTGGGACAATTTAAAACAAGAAGAAGACCTGTTTGATTTTCTAATACAAATGAGTTATCCTTTTTCATTTTTTTTGTATCTCTGTGATTAGTATTGACAATTTTGACTTTTAAGGTGGATGTCACAGTAGAAGCTACTTCTGAACCACATAATATCACAGTTGATAATTCATCAACTGCTACTAAATATGAATAAAAAGTGAAGCTTGTTAGTTCAGAAGAACGGAAGAATAACCCATTTGAAGGGTTCAACATCTTGGACTAGGCTTCAAAAAACTAATAAAGTTGATCGACGACTATTCAAAATGGACTGTCGATGGGTTGTTAAAGCCTTATGCCGGCAAGTACATAAATTATTTTTAAAGATATTGATTTATATAATTCTTGTTATAAAAACATGACATTAACACATATAAATCATACAAAAAATAAAATGACAAACACTACAAAGTGAACGAATCGGGTCTTAGTTTCGATATGTTCGACTTTGTTGTTGAATATTCCAGAATGAATAATTGGTTCTATTTGATGTTACAACCCCAAACTTGATGGAATGATGAAGTTTAAATGTCATACATCTTACTATTAAAACTTTATTTAATTGTATTTATGTATTAATTTTATTGTTACATAATCTGAAATATTTCATAATATGTGCAGCACATCGATGTCAGTTTTACTACCTCTAAAAGAAGGCTAAGTTGCAAACACAAGAATAATACAGATACACGACAAAAAATTATTTGTACAAAGTTTACATCAATAATGCCTATGATAGGTATTGTCAACAACAGTTGGAAGTTTCCCTAAATGAGGAATGCTTAATCAACATCATCAAAGGTTTTAGCATTCCAGGTGGATTACCTTGGCATTTGGTCGATGAATTGTATATTCCAATCAATAGTGGTGATGAATTCCATTGGGTGTTAGACATCGTCGTTCTAAAAGAGAGGCGTATCCGAATTTATGACTCAATGTCGGGAAGGAGGCGTTCTGGGCCGTCATCTGAGATACAAAAGTTGGCTAAAATATTGTCTACTTACCTTGATATAAGTGGATTTTTGGACCAAAAGGTTCATACTGATTGATTGACAATTAAAGCCTACCAGGATAAAATGGGTAATCCATTTGATGTAGATTTATTGAAGAATATGCTCAACAACCCATTGGTAGCCTGTAAGTATCAATCAAGTATCATGATTTAGATTTATGTCATAAATTTCACAATGCTTACATTAATTTCAAGATATGAATTATCTGATTTTTACAAATGTAGGGATTACAGTCTTTTTCTTGCGACTTACTCAAGTATTTGAGAGATGGATTACAAGTGCCAAATGTTGGACTTGATGTCGAATTACTCCGTAAAAGATATGCTACTCTTTTATGAAAATATGAAAAATCAAAGGCTCAGAAACCGTACGCAAGCGACATTAAAGATCCACGACGACTAAAGCCAAATTCCATACCACTAGATGAAAAATAACTTGTCCATATTGCGTAGATCTTTATAGCTTGAGTCTTTCAAATTAATAACCTCTCCTTAGGAATTGCTATCACCAAAACTTAAATTGTTGATTTATTTGTTAAGTAGATCATCTGTACCTATAACAATTTTTTCAAATTTCATTTATATGTTGATTTATTTCATGTAATTTTTGGAGGCTTCAATTTATTTTATTTTGTCTATGAATTTTATTTTAACCTTAGCTTTGAACTTATCAATTAAAATGGAATACTAGATTTAAATACTGCAGTAGATAATGTATCTGTTGTAATAGACGACAAATCTGTTGGAAATTATCAAACAAATTTAGACTTATGTTGCAACATGTAGGTCATCTATTGAAAATTATCAAACAGGTCTTCCTACTGTTTTGGTTTGTTCAAATAGATGACCTATCTATTGCAATAGATAGTCTATATGTTGTAACAGATAGACTTAGATATAGACATCTGCATACTACCGCAGATGACCAACCTATTGCAATAGATAAAAAATCTGTCAGAACAGATAGACTATCTGTTACAATAAATAGATAATTTGTTGCATTATAAAAAATTAATTTTCATCAAACATAAAAAATTTTCACTACACGTAAAGTGACTTGAAATAAAAATTATCATGGTGTTTATGTTTCTACATCTTCTTCTTTTACATACACAGGCTCCAACCTTTTAATCATTATCCCATAAGCCAGACCTCTTGCATCCTTGCTATAGTGTTGTCACACAGAAAGGTCATTGGGTTGGTTATTTCTTTTCCGGTTAGCATACATTCAATATGTGAAGGTACATACAACCCATATGTGGCACTGGTTTTATTTTTTAGAAGGTCGTTGTCCTTGTTTAGACCTTCAAAATCCCATTTTCATTCAACACTTTCGCTGGCAAATGATTCATTAGTTTACTCTGCCTCAATGGTAACTCTCAACTTACTCCCATGTTTAAGGGGTAAGGAGGTTGTGTGAGAATTATAATAATAAACTAAGAACTAAAATAACCCTAATATGTTCTATATATAGTACATCACAAAATAAGTGGAAAATGACCAACTTATCCTTGGCCCAAGAGACGGCTTTGGAGTGTAAGTTTATTACACTTCAAAGTTCCTCTTCACACTTCAAAATATGTAATCCCTTCGATGGATTTATAACACACTCACACACAACCATATTCATGAACATGCCTTGGAGTTTTTGTAATTCTTGAACTTGGCTACGTATGAATGGTCTTGAGCTTGTTGTACCCGTATTATCAACACCCCTAACTTAGAGCTTTGGTTGTCCTCAAGCATACTATCTCTTTTCATGAGACACTGCACATTTATCCCAAAGTTCATGCCCCAAAGATCATAATAAGTTTAAACTTTGTCACTACCATAAGTAGTTCCTTGAACATGGGCCAAGCTATTTTCACGGCACCCCTCATCATAAAATGCGGTTATTTAAGGATTCAAAGAACTTCGAAGAGCAAAAAAGCAATAACTACCAATACTCTAGATGTGACTCACTTTTGACCAAACCCAAGCGATACTCCTTTTGCGTCATTGCTCGGAGGATGAAAAAATCACCCACCTCAACTCATTCACATACTTTCTCACAAGAAAGAAGATTTCACACACCAAGCCACCAAATATACAATAAGAAATTTAAGTGCAAAAACTCTCTCCCTCATAAAAGAATTCTCTATGTCAACAAGTGTCATACCACAGGCTTGCCACTATTTTCAATCGCCACTACAAAGAAAGTAAATGGTTGGAGATCTCAAAGGAATTTTTGAGCTAGTAATGTAAGTTCGGGTTAGGGTAGGATATCATTTGGGAACAACATGACTACTCACTACCTTGAACATCTACATCACACTATTTATTCCACCTTTTTGACTATGTCCCACTCTTCTTTGATCCTTTTTTTTTCATATGCCTACTTTTTGTCTCCTTTGTTCACCCATTTTCTTATATTTCTCTTTCTTGCAATTTTCATGCAATTCTTTCCTTTGTTGGAAAATTTCTTTTTCTATTTATTTTTTTAAATGCTTAGGCACTTAGGCATTTCACTAACAATTATGTGGCCCCAAACGTACTTCCATCAATCATTATTACCCCAACTTAGGATTTTAACCTCAAGTTACATTTTCAAGTTCAAGGAGGGTATGGTTCAAAAGAGGGATAAAACGAACGATTCATGGCTTGTAATGTGTTTGTCAAAGAAAGATCTAATGGATCAAAGTTGGTAACTAGGGATTACATTTATGCATGGGTAGGATTTTTAGGCTACATTGGAATTCCAATGTCACAAAGATGGCCTAAGATCATTTCTCCAACCAAATACGATCGAAATTAGCTTTGAAATACTAACGAGGAAAGTTCTAGATAACACAGGTATACAAGAGATGAATGTAAATATCTCACCACACATGTCATGTAAAATTTGCCAAAGAGTCTCAATTGCTCCTCCCGATAGAGATAAATTTGGAGTATCTATCACTCTTAACAAGTCAAACATTTGTGGAGTCTCAAAAAGAGAAATAGTTTTGTTACAAGGTTGCTCACGTACATGCCCTTGATTAAAAAAATTGGACGGAGGGGGTTGTTTGTTTTGCATTTGCACCATGCTCAATTTGCTAACTTACGGCTACAACTAAAGCTCTAGCCTCACATTTCGGCTTAATATGGGCAAACCAACCATATGGCTACTCAGACATCCCCAATGGTGCACATTAGGATCCCAAATGTACAATGCCATAGGAACTCAGACTTCCCATGCATTTATGGCCTTGATGCCACGGGTACTCAAACTTCCCCTGCATCCATGGCTCAAAACTGAGAAAGCTCGGGTAACCTCACCGTACACACCCAGCTTAAATGTTTTAAGTGCCCTCACTAAAGTAAAATTAACAATCATAAGGGTTGAGAGGGCTCCTTGAAATAGCAGGTGTCTAGCAATCTGGTGTCGCGATAGCGCCAACAGGTCCGCGGTCGCGACTCTGCTATTACGGTCCCTAGACTGCGATTGCGATAATTGAGACCAAATTTCCCTTCTTTCCTCTGTTTTTGATTCCCTACATAGTAGCCAGCTTTCCAGTTTTGTTTTCCCCTATTTTTCTGGACATAACATTTATGTCAAAACTTCTACAAAAATTATCAAATCAAGCAAAAAGTGAGTTTCCTCCCATCAAGCACCTAATTTAACATCTCAACATGACATTCCTCTTTCAACACTTAGAATCTTTAAAACGCACAAATTCCACCTTAGCTACCATGGGATTTTTTATGTTGTAGTGTTTCACCCTTTAACCATTGACCCTAAATTTGTTTCCTTCTTGGTCTTCTTATTCAATGACCCCACTAGTGTGAACATTAGAAATAACAAATGGCCCCGACTATTTAGGTTGAAGCTTCCCTACAAAAAGTTTCAAATGGGAGTTGTATAGGAGTAAGTTATCTCCGACATGGAATTCTCACTTTAATATACGAGCGTCATGCCACCTCTTCATTTTCTCCTTATACAATGCGGAGCTCTCATAAGCTTTGAGTTGGAAATCTTCCAACTCGTGGAGTTTTGTTGCCCTAGCCTTGGAGGCTTCTCGCCAATTCATGTTCAACCTCTTTAAAGCCCACGAGGCTTTATTCTAAAGCTCGACCGGTAAGTGGCATACTTTTCCAAACACCAATTGGTAGGGAGACATGCCAATTAGGGTTTTGTAGGTCGTTCTATAAGCCCAAAGTGCTTCATCGAGCTGCATTGCCTAATTGGTTTGACTTTCATTCATCGTCTTTTCAAGGATGGCTTTGATTTCTCGGTTCGAGACTACAACTTGGCCACTTGTTTAGGGGTGATATGGGGTGACTACTTTATGCTTAACCCCATACTTATCAAGAAGGGCCCCAAATACTAGATTATAAAAATTTGAGCCACCTTCACTGATAATGGCGCGCAACGTACCAAACCTTATAAAAATATGCTTTTCCAAAAAGGACGTAACAATCTTGATCTCATTATTAGAAAGTGCCACGGCCGCCACCCATTTAGAAACATAATCAACCACTACCAATATGTAGTTGTTTTCATATGAGCTCATAAACGGGCCCATGAAGTCAATTCCCCCACACATCAAATAGTTCCACTTCAAAGTTTGGTTTGAGGGGAATTTCATGCTTATTGAAATACCACCATGAATTTTACATTGATGATATGATTTTACCCACTCAATGGCATTTCTATGGATCAAGGGCCAATAAAATCCATATTGAAGGATTTTGGTAACGGTGCGGATTCCTCCATGATGACTACCATAGGGTGAGGAATCACGCTTCAAGGATCTTATTCATCTCCTCCTTCATGGCACATCATCTCATAATGCCATCAACACACTCTCAAAATAGGAATTGCTCATCCTAAAGGTATCTCTTTGCATTGAACAAGAATAGTTTTTTTTATGGTAGCCCATTCCCTCTGGGAGTACACCACTCGCTACATAGTTGGCAAAGTCAGCATACCATGGTGTACTTCATTCCCTAATAGACATGATCAATTGATAGATAAAGACATCATTAATTACAATTTCTCCTTGATTTTTATGTTTACCTTCAAGACGTGAGAGATGATTGGCTACTTGGTTTTTGCACCCCTTTTGATCTTTTACCTCGAAGTTGAATTCTTGAAGGAGAAAAATCATCTAATTAGGTGTAGTTTTGCCTTCTCTTTGTCCATAAGGTATTTTAGGGTGGCATGATCTGTGTGCAACACTACTTTTGTGCTTAACAAGTAGGCATAAAATTTTTCAAAAGCATCTCCAATAATTCTTGCTCAGTAACGGTGTAGTTGCGTTGAGCATTATTCAAGGTATTGTTTGCATAGTATATAGGATGGAATAGTTTTTCCTTGTGTTGAACTAACACCACACCCAATGCAATCCCACTTGCATTATACATTACCTCGAAAGGGGAAGACCAATCCAGGGCCAAAATAAACAATTCGTTGAGATGTTCAAAAGATTTCAAGCATGCCTCATCCAAGTTGAATTTGGTTTCTTTATCAAGGAGATTACACATTGGATGAGCTATATTGGAAAAATCCTTGACAAAATATTGATAGAACCCGGCATATCCAATAAAGCTCTGAACACCCTTGACAGAAATAAGAGGTGAAAGCTTGGCAATTACCTCAACCTTGGCTTGATTGACTTGAATGCCTTTTACCGATATTTTGTGGCCCAAGACAATTCCTTCTTTAACCATGAAGGGGAATTTCTCCTAATTCAACACAAGATTTGTCTCCACACATCGTTCAAGCTCATTGCTTAAATGTTTGAGGTATGACTCAAATGAGTTCTCCACAATCGAGAATCATCCATGAAAACTTCCATGGAGTTTTTCACCATATCCGTGAGTATTGACAATATGTAATGTTGAAAGGTAGCCGGGGCATTACATAACCCAATTGGCATTTGCTTAAATACGAACGTCCCATAGGGCAAGTAAAAGTCATCTTCTCTTGGTCCTTTGGGGCTATACATATTTGGTTATACCTTGCATAACCGTCTAAGAAATAATACTATCCTCGCCCGGCTATCCTATCCAACATTTACATTGGAAAATGATCTTTCTTAATCCATGAGTTTAACTTTCGGCAGGCCATACAAACTTACCACCTGGTTATCGGTCAAATGGGAATATGATCATTCTTCTCATTTTTAACTACCGTGATGCCACCCTTTTTTGGGATGCATTACACCGCACTCCACCAAGTGCTATTAGATATTAGGTATATCACTCCCGCATTAAGCCGCTTTATGATTTCTTTCTTTACTACCTCTTGCATGGGCTGATTTATTCGTATTTGGTGGTCCACACTTGGAGCATGACCTTGATCAAGTTTAATTTTGTGAGAGAAAATGCCAGGGACTCTTCCTATTTTATCCGCTATTGTCCATCTAATTGCTCGAATGAACTTATTTACCACCACTTTCAATGCATCCACTTAAGAGGATTCAAGGCGCTAGCGATGATGATTGGTAATGTATCTCCATCCCCAAGAACATATATTGGCGATGGGGTGGTAAAGGTTTCAATTCAACTTTAGGAGGATCAAGGATGGATAGTTTTGTGGGTGCGCTCTCACGGTTTTTTAGATTAAGGTCCAATTTTACCGGGTTCTTGGTGTAAACTCCAAGCCCCATTAAAGTTACAACCACCTCATCATACTCTTCCAATTCATCCCTTTCGCAATTCCATAGCACTCCTACCAAAGGATCATCCAACAAGCTCACATCAATATGATTTGCCACTTCTCCATCAATAACATCAATCACCGAGATAACTTACAAGTCCATCGGTTGCTTCATGGATTTGCAAACATTGAAGGATACCTCCTTATTATTCAATCAAAATTTCATCTCACCGGACTCCACATCCATCAATGATTGCTCCAAGATTACACAATACCCTTGCAAATTTAAATATTTTGATGGTGTATGGAATTTTAGACGCACCGAGGTCCTTCTTCTTTTCTACAAATGTTCTTGACATAATGGCACTACAATTATGTGTCATTTTAATTGTATCATCCTCCACAAGCTTCTTCTTAGATACTAAATCCTTTGTGAATTTAGCATACCCTGACATGTCTTGTAGAGCTTTAATAAGGGGAATATTAATGTATAGGGTGCTAAATTTATCGAAGAACTTGTTAATCTTTGCATCTTTTCCCTTTTTCATGGACCACTTAGGGAAAGAAGAAGGCATGGGGATCGGTGGTATAGAGACAATTTGACAATCATTTACCCTTGGCTTTCCCATCCAAATCACACTTAGCTTTGGCTCCCCATCACTGGACCTTTTTTTTGCCTTTGTTTCTTCCCCACTTTGTATTTCATCACTTTTTCTTTCCATGAGATACCTCAATATTTGATTCACTTTTGCCTCTAATTGTTGAATGGAGGTCGAGTAGGATGTAACTATTTAGTGAAGCGTAGAGAAATTATTTCGCATCTCATTTACCATTTCGCCAGTCCTCTCAAAACTACTCAATATTCAAGCCAAAGTATCTCCATTGATTTCTATTTTTTCTTCACATTGTACCATACTTATTCTCTCACAGTTCCGACCTTGATTCCCATCTTGCCCTTGAGATACAAGATGGAAACCCTCTCAGCTTTTAGGTAATACATTTAGCTTGCTATCAGTCACCTCTTCCTCAGCACAATTAAATAGTTGAACTTTTATTGAATTTTTCACACTTACATTTTTGATTGGGTCTCCTAACATATGCTCAATTAGGATTTCGATGCATGACATCATCTTGACCATATTCGCATCTTTCTCCTCCCCTTCATGTTTTTCATCTTAGTTCACAAAAGATAAGGAGAGAGCCCCCACGACCACCTTGACATTCTTTATGTCTGAACCACTACACAAAATTGCCACCTGATCCACGACTTTTGAAGCAACCCCATATGGCAAATTAATGGATGATCCGCTGGATGCATTTGCCACTATAGCCTTATTTAATGGATTCAAAACCCTATAGAATGTTTGGAGAAGCATCTTCTCTGGCATCTTATTGCTAGGGTAATTTGTGAGCTTTTCCTTGAATCTTTACCATGATTCAAACCAAGGTTCTTCATGGAATTGATGAAAATTAACAATTTCATCCCGCAATATCAACATCTTCGAAGGTGGAAAGTATTGACTTAAGAAGGTTTCCGTAAGACTTATCCATGAGGTAATGGACCCTGCCGGTAACGATCTTAGCCATAGTACTGCCTTTCCCATAAGAGAGAAAGGAAAAAGACTCAAACGGATGGACTCTTCCGATATGTGAGAAATATTGAAAGGAGTACACACTTCTACAAAGCCCTTTAAGTGTGCATTTGGGTTCCTATAGGCTTGACCCCCGAAAAAGCCCATTAAATGGAGTAATTGAAGCATTACACTTATGATAAAAAAACTTCATGCTTTTCGGTGGGCGAAATACGAATGACACACTCATGACCTTCGGTGCCAAGGCACTCCGAGCCACCTTGACTCATGATTATTTGGAAAGAATAATGCTTAACTAAGCAAATCAAGATAACAAAGAAGGTAAATCACACCACCCCGGATATACCTAAGTAAAAATCACACCCCATAAGTGAAATCTATGTTCCACTCCTAACAACGACGCTATTTTGATAATGCTCAACTTACCCCATGTCAAAGGAGTAAGGTGGTCGTTGTTAATATCCACAAGGAGTGAAATACAAATTTCAAGTCTTATGGGTGCTCTAATTACTAAAAGAATTCCTGGAATGCAAACAAAAATGACATTTAAAGTAAAATGGGGGTTTGGTTTGAAGTTGTTTGTAATAATTTTTAGTTAAACAACACAATAGTAGAGCACTTTTTGATTTAAAATCAAGGTTGGAGGTAATCTTGGGATTTTGCTAACCTAAAAGTAATGAGCATGTGGATTAATGATGGTTTAACATGAATCTTAGTTGTTAAGTGAGAGATGGGCTAGGACGAAGGTATTTATGGTTAGTATTTTAACAAAACCACAAAAATATCACCCATTGGCTCTTTCGAGCACCTAACAAGCGTGTCTTTCATAATCACCCAAAACCTTAATTAAACATCCCTATTTCTTGGAAATTGCCTATGATATGACTTACACTCTATTTACATTATGTCTAAGATTGTAGAAAGTAGTAAACCACATACTTAGTTGTCCTCCATTGCCGTGTCCCCCTATAACCCCTTTCAAGGATGCTATGGGTTCCCATATGTTCACTTTCATCCCTCTTTGAAGGATGATAAAAGGTTTTTAGAGTTTGGGGTTTTCACCCATCAAACCCATTTAGAGATTTATGGTTTTCACCCACAAATTCCAACTACTAAACTCAAGCAATGGTGAAATCCATACTTAATAATTAAAATCATCCAAACACATCAATACCCACACACAATTATACCTTAGTTCAACATAATCCTAAGACTAGAGAAATTAACTATTCATGAGATAAGAAGGAAGAATTATACCAAATAATTCATCCATGGCATCCATAATACTAGAAGGTAAATTTAATCTTCACTTCCACACTTCAATTTCACCAACTTCTCCTAGGAATTACAAGTACAATAAAGATGGAAATAGATTTCCCCCCCAAATTCTAGGGTTTCAACAATGTCAAGTTTTTTAATCCACTCCATTTCATAATGTCCATAGGGAAAAGAATTTTGGGTCTTCTATAGGAATTTAAATTAGCTGTCCTATTTGACCAAAATGCCCTTGCTCACTAATCCCTCTAGGCCGCGATCACATAGCTTCTCTGTGATCGTAGTTACTGTGACCGCGGTCAAATTCATGCGATTACGGCTGAGTGACCTTCTTGACTGACCGCGATCGGGGTCTTCAAAGATGGACCATGGTAATTGAGGTTGTGTCTACTCCAGGTCTCCAGCTGCACTCCTTTGCTTTCATTTGACCCCTTCTTAGATCCAATCCATACTTTTTCATTTCATCAACTTTGTGCCTGCAAAATATGGATATTAGTGCAATTAATCTTGATTATTTCTCTTTTATTCCTTCAAAACATGGTAGCGTACACAAATATTGAATACAAATGAGTAGTAATTCACCACTCATCACTCAACAAGTTGGGGAACAAGTCCAATAGTGGCTTCATCTTGGTAAAAAAATTAGCCTCATTGAAGACATGTAAGTTGCAGTCATAAACCTTTATCATTCCGTCCTTGAGTAGTATCTCAAGAGCCAGAAAATGTTTTGCCTATATGTTCATAACTACAAGAATTCTCCTTGCCTTGGTCCAGTCCTTGTCATGTAGGTATGACTTGTTCTCTCTAATATAATTAATCATATCTTCATCCCATTTGAACCCAGAAACTAAAGAATCAAATCTTGGGCTACCGAAAGTTGATGCTAGCTTAATGAGCTCATCGTACCTATCTTAAAATTATTGTAGAAGTTGAGGTCCGTTATCCTATCGCCAGCATCATAAGCATCTGAGTATACTAATTGTCTGCCCCTCATGAGGCAGAGAATTTCATCAACTTACTGTGATATAAGAAGATAATTTTTAAATAGGTTAGTAATTTAAAAAATGAAAAACAAAGTGGATAGATAAAACAGATAGTCCTTCTGTTGCATAGGGTTCTCTGAATCTGTTAGCTGTTTACCTATCTAATACAACTTATGCAACAGATGGGTAATTTGTTGCAATAAAACCACCACCAGTTAAACTAGAATACCCAAACATTGCAACAAATGACACATCTGTTGCGTAGCTTCTTCTTTATGGAGTAGATTAGAAGCCTAGGCAAGGAAAAGTAAACTTACCATATCCACATCGGTCATCTTTTTGAAGTCTTGGGGGGAAAAGGTATTCATGGTGAAGGTTTTCGCACGTTTCTTGGAATTTATGGTCATTCTCAGAACAACCTTCTATTTGGCATCAAGTTCCACGTATATGTCCACCCTCTTTAATGGTCCCTGAACTTCATCAACTTTTATAGAAAGAGGAGCTATAATTTTTTTTTCTTTTATATTTGAGAATATATGTCTAATTGTTTTTTTTTCTTTCTAACCTCCACTGTAGGAGTGTATGGCTCTCTGACCTTCTTGGATGGTATGAAACCCCTCTTGGATTTCAATTCCTTGACACCATTAGTGAGAGCATCTATTTTTCAAAGATTTTATCCTGTCTGACCATGCACTCTTTGCATTTGCAATTAGAACATAAGGATGATGAGGGGTGAGAGGGACCACTGTAAGGGTGAGAAGGACCACTGTAAGGGGTGATTTAAAACATATTTATTTTTTCTTGAGCATCAACATGCTCATCATCACGATTGGTAGCAATATCAGCATCAACATGGCTGCCACCAACATCAACAACTCCACCAGCAACACCCCATAAGCAATACCCAGATTTGTTGTTGCAGGTTGGTCATGGAGAGCCTCAACATTAGGCTGACCTTGCCTAACTGTTCTTCTTATAGTTATTGCTCTAGCCAATTCCTTCTTTATTAACTCCACCATTGGGTCTGCTGTTATATCAACAAGACCTATAGTAATGAAAGAAGTCATCCCTAACTCTTGCACAATAGGGACGATCCATAGATACACAACCTAAAAAAAGGATAGATACATTTAAATCAAATAATAATTTGCAGTAAGTTGGGTAATATGTTAACACAAATAACTTATCCAACTTATGCAATAGATGATCTTTATATTGCAATAGATGATTTATATATGGCAATAGATTAATCGTCCGTTGTATCAGATTACCTATCTGTGGTATAAGTTGCAGTATATAGGCAATCTGTAAGTCAAGTTTAGAGAACCAAAGCAACAGATAGGTAGTCTGTTGCCAAAAATGACTTATCTATCACAATAGTTTACCAGTCTATTGCACCAGACGGGTAATCTGTTAAGATAAATTATAACAGATTACCTATCTATTGCAATATATGAATCATCTATTTTAATATCTTTCTTTGAGTCAAATTATTTTACTTGAAAGAAGACTTATTGTATCATCCGAAGAGTTAAAGAGATAAATCTCCTTAATTTTTGTGCTGCTCTTTGTAGCCAACCACCTAAGGATCCTTGGATAAGAAACATCATTCGGGTAATCCTTGACCTGCTTTTGGAGGGGAGGAATGACTTCAAATACCCAAGCCTAAAAAATGTAAACAAGAAACAAACATAAAAAAGTCACAATAATTATTCAATATAATTATAAACCAATGCAAGCATAAACAAATAGTGATTAAATTTACCATGAAAGCCCAAGAAACGCCGCATAAGGATATCGTCTTTAGGGATAGATTTATCAATAAATATTTGAAAGCCAACTTGTAGTTGTCATATCCCTAGGGATAATTATTGAATTTCTCAATATCCCCAGCAAGCTCCAACAAATCATCTTCTATGACTTTGTAGATGTCTCTTGCTAATATAACGAAATGGGCAAAACAAAACTAAGCACAATTGCTCCTTGTACTTCTTTGGTATGTCTTTATCCTTGAGATCTTTTAACAATATCGTGTCTCTGTAGCCACATCTAACAATGTCCAATAAACCATCTATTTTTTTCTTGCGTTTGTTGGTTTTTGTGGGTGGTCGCTTGGATAATGCATTGTCTTTATTTGATGGTGGTGGTTTGACTGTCCTGCTTGCCTTGGACTTTTTGTGGGGTGTTTCCTTGATGAGAGGTTCTTTTGGACAATCATATCTCAAGCCTGTCACTATGGCAAACTCTTTCATGTAAAAACAAACCAGCATAACACAATAGTTGATCCAGATTTCATTCATCTTTTTGCCCCCCTTCTTCAAATCTTTACATCCCCGCGTACTTGATCTTATGCTTGAGAAGACTATATACCATGCTCATTTGGAAACAGACATTGTTGTCCTCAGGCAGGTCAAGAAAGTGTCCAAAGCAGCTCTTCTTAAAAAATTCCTCTAGTTTTTCCTTTTTCATAGTATTCCTAAATTCATCAAAAGGTTTCTCTAACTGAGATTTAACTACAAAATCACCAGTTAGTTCTACAGGGTTATCTATCAGTATCTCAACTTAAAACTGTCAATACTAATAGTTTTGAAAGGATCACACTGGGATTTCAATCTTAATTCATGCCCCATTGGTGATGCATTATCATCATGTTGATCATCATCATCTTTCTCACTTTCTACTTCTTCCTTTTCTTGTTTATCTTCTTTTTCTTCCTCCTCACTTTTATTTTCCTCACCAGCCTCTACATACCCTTCTCTGCCTCCCTCAATATTGTTTTCAAAACTTTTCTCATCTTTACTTTTTACCTGACTGAGATTGTTCAGAAAGTTCCTCCAAATCCATCTGTACTCTAGCTTTTTTTGTTAGGTGGTCAAAAGTTGATCCACTTTCAGTTTCTTTTCTTTTGGGAGACATCTTTTACCTATAAATAAGAGAAAAATAAAAAATACATTACAATTGATGTCTGCATAATTTTTAAAAAGAGATAAGACAAAGTTTAATAAATTTTTATACGTCAAATTACAAAAAAATATTCCAACGGATAACCCATCAGTAGGAAAGATAAACTATCTGTTGCAACAGATGAATAACCTGTCGGGGGAGATCAAAATAGTCTTGCTACTGGTTTATTCTATGCCAACAATTGAAATATTTGTTGCAACAGATGGGGAATCGATTTGAAGACCTATTTTAATACTCCCAATAGATGTTCCACTTGTTGCAACAGATAGACCACCAAGGCACCAACACCACCACCAAAACCACCACCAACACCACCAACACCACTAACACCAATAATACCAACACCAATACTGATGCCATCAGCACCAATACAAACACCAATACCACCACCACCACCAAGATGACCACCACCACCACCAATACTTCTAATACCACCACCACCACTACCGATACCAAACCAACACCACTAACATCACTACCACCAATACCAACACCACTACTACATCACCAATACTAATACCA
>NC_061119.1:87921669-87937659 GCF_002878395.1 Capsicum annuum | reverse complement strand
ACCAATATCAATACCACCACCGATACTATCACTAACACTAATACCAACACCACCATGACCAAGACTACTAAGATCATCAACACCAATACCACCACCACTATCAATACCACCAATACCATCACCACCACTACCACCAATACCATCACCACCACCATCACCACCAATACCACCACCACCACCACCACTAACACCACTACCACCACCACCATGCCATCCAATAGTACGTTAACAGTCAACAAAATACTACACCAAGAACTAGGGTTTTATCGAATTCTTTCTATATTTTTTAGCATCAAAATACAAAATTATTAACCCATTCTCGAAGATAATACAACTAAAAGTCTTCTTTTTCATCATTAATTAAAAAGCCCTAATTTTTAGGAAAAAGAAAAATGTAAAACTCTTCTCAAACTCTGTTACTTGTGAAGAAAAAGAAAATGATGGATACAAGCAAGAAGAAAGTAAAAAATAACAAATATTTGGTCGAAATGGGAAGAAAATTGATTTGTTGTGAAGGGTTGAGCAATATATTGAGTAGTTGTTGTTTGTATTATTGAGAGAGAAAGAAAAGAGAGAGAAATTGAGATTTGAAATGATAAAATATTTTTTCTCGCAAATGGATGATTTGTATGGGTTGATTTGTATTTTGAAAAAGAATGACAAGTTTTAAAAATATTAATTTAGTCCGAGTTAATCTTAATTAATTTTTTAAAAGAGATAAATTTTAACTATTTTATGTGAAATTATACTAATTTCACTAAAATTAGTTTTCATTTATTAAGTTTAATTAGAACATTAATGGATTTAATATTAACTTAATAATAATGTGATATGAATCATTTAAACTCAAATCTATCAGTTGATGACTTCTGTCAGGACGAACGCAATACCAATATCATTTAATTGCAATGACTTAATTGAAATTATAGTTGAACCAATCAACCCATATCTAATTATAGCTAAATTAATTTAGATATTTCAAATAATGGCTTGATATGAATCGTTTCAACTTAAATTGATCAATTGATGACTTCTATCAGGACGAACACAATACCAACATCATACAATTGCAATGACTTAATTAAAATTATAGTTGAACCTATCTACCTATCCCTAATGGTAGCTAAATAAATTTAGATATTTCAAATAATGGTTTAATATGAATCATTTCAGCTCAAATTGATCAGTTGATGACTCATGTGAGGATGAACACAATACCAATATCATGCAATTATAATGACTCAATTAAAATAATAGTTAAACCTATAAATCATCTCTAATTCTAGCTAAATAAATTTATATATTTCAAATAATGGCTTGATATGAATCATTTTAGGACTAATCTGCTACAACAGATGACACATCTATTGAAAATTAACAAACAATTATAGAGATCTATTAAAACATATATTCAACCTATTGCAACAAATGACTTAACTGTTGTAAATTATCAAATAGATAGAGAAAAATCTATTCCAACAGATGACTTATCTATTCTAAATTATCAAATAAATGTTGACATTTGTTGCACCAAATGACTAATCTATTGGAAATTTTCCAACAGATGTTGACATCTATTGCAATAGATGACTTATTTGTTTTAATTTTTTTTAAAGCAATTTTCTGTCTAAAATAAAAAAGAAAAAATATTAAAGTGGTAAAAAATATTTATTGAATAACTCAAAAATATCCTCCTTGAGTTGTCTTATCTTGCCTTTTTATGTCACCATTGTCGTCTCCTCATTCTCTTCAAAGCATTTCACCACCATAAATTATTAATTTAATGAATATTTAAACCTATATATAGAATTATCTCTCCTTCAGTCATAAAGTAATTCATCTATCTTCT
This sequence comes from Capsicum annuum, assembly GCF_002878395.1. NCBI lineage: Eukaryota > Viridiplantae > Streptophyta > Magnoliopsida > Solanales > Solanaceae > Capsicum > Capsicum annuum. The sequence continues at coordinate 87,935,810 of NC_061119.1, read as the reverse complement.
CTCTCTTTCTATCCTCTTTAGGATAATCCCAACCGTCTTTTTTTCTTTCTCTTTTATCTTCTCTTTCGCCTTAGGATCCTTTTGGATCTTAACCGATCTATATCCTTTCTCAACTGAAATTGGTGTTTTGATCTCTTTACTTTTGACATGACAGGTATGGTTCACTATTGCTCTTGCCTTCTCGTCTTCTTCTTTACATGTTATTTAAATTAGTTATTTACATCTGTTGTTTTAATTTTATCCATTACCCATATCCTATTTATTGAGAAAATTAAAGAAAAGGTATCTTTAAGTCCTGAATGAACAAACCATTATTTTTATTAAAATATGCAAAAAAGTCATCTCTTGGGAGAACTTAAAATGCCTTGTTGGAAATATTGATTTTTTTGTCTTTTGTTTGTTTCTTTGTTGTTGATGTTGTTATTGATATTGGTGGTGGTATCGGTGTTATTGGAAAATGTGATGTTGGTATTGTTAATAGTATTGGAACATATGGTATTTTTTCTTTGTTGTTAATACTGTTGTTGATATTGTTGGTGGTGTTGGTGGTGTCGGAACATATGGTGGAAGATATTAAAATAGGTTTTACAACAGATGACCCATCTGTTGCAACTAATAAATCAGTTGTTGGAATAAACCCAAATAACTCTTACAACAAATGACCCATCTGTTGCAACAGATAGAGCACTTTTGGAAGAAATCAAACCAATAGCAAGGCTAGTTTGAATTATTACAACAGATGACCCATCTTTTGCAACATGTCAGTCACCTATTGCAACAGTTGTGTCACCTTTTGCAACAGATGGCTTATCTGTTGAATAGATGGGTAATCTTTTGCAACAGATGGGTCATCTATTAGAATGCTTATTGAAATATGTTGTATCTATTGAATTTTGTGTTACCCTTTTTTAAAATTATGCATACATTAATTGTAATATTCTTTTTCTTCTTTTCTTGTTTGACATCTATTATTTTTCTCTTATTTGTAGACAAAAAGAAATGAAAGTGGATCAAATTTTTCCCGACCAACATAAAAGAATAGAGCAAAGATGGATTCGGAGGAATAAGCTGCTTACAAATGGAACCACTTTATATATTGGAGGTATGTATTACTGGTCATGTTATCGTGAAAATACATATAGAGTATACTGATTTTATGAATGTTGTTATTTACCGATTAGGCATTAATCATTCAAACAAGATATTGCATTTTACAATTAAGATTGATAGGTTCAAACTGATAAGGATGAGGAACCAAGTAGGTAGTGTAAATACCTTGTTATAGTTTAATGATGGTTTTGCTAATGTTTATGCATCAAGTTTGGAGAATGGATCAAGTTTTTGGTAGAAGTGTAAAGATTCAATAGTGATTGGAATAATTTTATGGGTTCAATAGACTTTTGAAAGGTCTCTGAAGCCTCGAACTACTGCAAACAAGAATGAAAATCAATATAGTTATTTCCTTGTTCCAAATTTATATGGCAAAAGGTGCTTGGGAGAATATTTTCTAGGAAAAGGGGAGGTGCTGAAGACTATATATCAACTCAGACCTTATTAATTAAGAAACACAGAGTAGCAAGGAACGTGTAGCGAATCTGGCCGATGAAATTGACATGAAAAATGAAAAAAACGAATGAGCTTAAAAATAAAAGTGTATCCAAAAATGAAAATACATCACTCATTGTTGAAATGAAAAATGGTGAAATGAGAATGTACCTAGACACTTTGCTAGGTAACTACGACTATTTAGCGTGGCCTGAATGATAACCCACAAAGCTCACGATCAGAACTTAAAGAAAGCAGCTTAGCGAGCACCAAGGGGTGCTAAGATGGTCCGTCAGGAACGTAACTTAAACCCATAAATCCTGAAGTAAAAATAAGGGATCAAGATTAGGTGGCAGTTTCTGAAGTTAAACTTGCATCCTAGCCTTCTGCTTGTGGTTCTAGTCAGGTCAAAGGTAGTGGAAACAAAAAGGCATGGGATTTCTGCCCAATTTTAGACCTTTTTATTTCTACCGCCATTGTCCTGATGAGAACAACAAATAGAAGGCATGGGATGCAAATTAGACTTCTGAAATTAACGCCTTGGCTTTCCTTATTTTTACTTTAGAAGTTCTTGGCTTAAGTTTCGTTCCTGACTGACCATCTTACCAATCCTCAGTTCTTGCCAAGCTACTTCCATGGAGTTCTAATCCTGCTTTGTGGGTCAACATTTAGGCCACACTAACTAGTCTTAGTTACCTAGCAAAGAGTCTAGTTACAATCCACTTTACCATTTTTTTTCAATAATGACAGACGGATTTTAGTTTTTGGATACATTTTCATATTTGGAGCTCATTCAGATTTTTCATCATTCAAGTCAATTTCATTGGCTAGAATTTCCTTGCTTTCTCCTTTGTGTTTCCTCTTTAATAAGATCTGAGTTGATATATGGTCTTCTCCACCTCCTCTTTCCCCCACAAGTATCCCCCTAAGCACCTTCTACTGTATAATAGTCTCCTCGAGAAACCCATCCATATAAATTTGGATTAGGGGAATTTCTATTGATTTTCTATTCTTATTTGCTGTATTGGGGGGCTTTGAAGGCCTTCTCAAAGTCCGATGCACCATTAAAATCAGTCTAGTCACTATTAAATCTTTATAATGCCATCAAATATTGATCCCTTCTTAGAACTTGATGAATAAACATGAGCAAAATCGTCATTAAATTGGAACAAGGTATCGATGCCACCATTTTGGAACCCTTTGGCCTTATCAGTTTGCACCTATCAAACTTAACTATAAAATGTAGGATCTTGTTTAAAGGATCAATGCCTAACCGATAAAAAACTACATTCATAAAATCATTGTACTTTATGTATGTTATTACGATAACATGATCAGTAATACACAACTACCATACATGAAAATGGATCCATCCATCTGTACACACCTTATTCTTCCTTTCCTATCAATGTAAAATAGTGTTTAATCTTCAGTTCCCATCTTGAAGTAGCGTACAAAACTACCGAGTCTCAAAGGATAACCATCTTAAAGTCAAAGGACTACATGCCCGTCAAGAAAAAACAAGTGCTACGTATGTAATGCACCATGATCATTGTAATGATATGGACTTTGATAATTTTTAACTGATTATTTGGGTTGTAAATATTATTATAGGTAAAAAAGGAACTAAATAAGACAAACTACAAAAAATATTTTCAGCAAATTACTCATATGTTGCAACAGATGGGCATTGGCTTGAAGAACACAATACAGTTTATCAGTCTAGATTACGTTCAACTAACAGATGACCAATCTATTGCAATAGATGGGTCATATATTGAAAAAAATCAAAACCTTTTTCTTGCAACAGATGGCAAATTTATTGCAATAAATATTCTGGGAGAACACAATACAATTCCTGCCACTGGTTTGTGTTTTTCGAACAGATGACAAATCTGCTTCAACATATGGTCCATCTGTAGGAAAAAATAACTAAAAATAGTTATTAATAAAAAAGAGGTTATTGAAAGGGTGAAAAGTTAAGACTTTTCAATTATTTAATAAAGAAAAATGGTTCGTAAATAAATATTAAGGAAATAAATGATAAACACAATTTAAAATTATAAAAAAATAGTTATTTAATTTTAATAACAGATGTTAATATTAAATAGGTGAAAAGTCATGACTTTTCATACTTTTTTTTTCTTAAATCTATTTTTAAATTTAAATAATTAAAAAGTCACCAGTTTGGATTAATTAAGGTATATGATAATTAAAAAAGAGGTGAATAGTCATGACATTTTTTTCTAACACATTCAAAATAGATGATGAATCAAATTCCTCATCTTTTGCAACTGACGAATCAGTTGTTAGAAGAAATCAAAATAGCTCCTCCAACAGATGGTCCATATGTGACAACAGATAACCCATCTGTCGCAATAAATAACTTATTTGTTGCCACAGATGGCTCATTTATTGCACACATGAACCATTTATTGCAACTGATGGTAAATCTGTTGTGACATATGGGTTATCTGTTGCAACAAATGGACCTGCAACAACTCAAACAAAATGGTTGTTATTAAAAGAAACGGTTATTAAAAAAGGTGAGGAACCTTCTATTTTTTAACTGAGAAAAATGGTTACTTAATTTAAAAACTAATTAATATTAAGAAGCTAAAAAATCATGACTTTTCACAATAATAAAAAAGTCACCATTTTGATTTAATTTAAGTCATGACTTTTCACAGTAATAAAAAAGTCACTAGTTTGAATGTAATTAATAAAATAGAGGTGAACAGTCGTGACTTTTGCCTAACACATTCAAATTCAATACTCTATAAATAGGTCTCTCCTTACTCATTCATCCTACTCCATTTTATTTATTTCGTGCACTTCTCTTTATATTACAACTTCAACCACTTCTCTTCAAAGAGCAGATTCTTTTTCTGTTGAGGTATGTTTTGTTGTGTTTAAATCTACCAGTTGGTAGTATACATTCTATTACATTTCGACTCATTTCTTTACTTTTATATTTATATTTTTTGTCAATTCATACGTGTTCTAGATATGGCCGATCCTATTTGGGACATTACTATTCTGCACGACACCATGCTGGAATTTCAGAGGCAGGTTAATGACCTACAGTGGGAGTTGGGCGCAGTGAGAGCAAGGATGCTCCGAGAGATTCGCAGGTTGAGGAGGGCCCTACTGCTGTCGGTTGACAATTAGCCGGATGATAATAATAATAATAATATCTAGTTTATGTTTTTTCTTTTAGTGTATGTATTTTTTTATTTATATCTGTTCTACCTACCTAATGTATTATCTTTTTATTTAATGAAAAAATTTATGTTTGGTCGACTTTGACTTTTTAGTTTTCATTCTGTCTATTTTTTTTCTCAACATGTCGACAGTTAGATGTAAGGATTGAACATTTGGCGCAATTTTGAATTCAGTATCAATAGTAAGAGTTTTGAGTTCTTTCAATAGATGGACCATCCATTGAAACATATTGGTCATCTGTTGCATGAACACAAACAAGTGGAAAGAACTGTATTGTGTTGTTCTAACAGATTACCCATCTGTTGCAACAGGTTGGTCATTTGTTGGAGGAACACATTACAGTTTGGTGAACTGTATTGTTTTCTTCCCGTAAATGTCCATTTGTTGCAACAGATGGGTAATCTGCAGAAAATATTTTTGTACTATGTTATATTTAGTTCATATTTTACCTTTTTTTTTTATTAATGCACAAGTTAAAAAAAAGATATTTCATATAATAAGTAATAACATTTACATTCACAACAATGGGTTAAGAATATCAAAGTTCATAACAAACAACAACACAAGTTTTACTATTATAACTATCATGGAGCATTACGATCCGGGCATGTAGTTATTTTATGGCCAACGTTCTTACATACAGAGCACTTATTTTTTCTTGATGAAAATGATTCTTCGACTCCACGCCTCCTCATATATCACCTTCTTCCCGATTTGATAGTACTTGGGTTAATATATGAAGGAGGTATTAGTCTCTTCATAATCTCTACAGGAACAACCCAAGATTCTTCAGGAGGTACCAGATTAATATACTAACTATATGCCATTACATATCTTTTCACCGAATAATATGAAGATGAGTGCTCATGAGTTTGAGTTCCATATTATACATCGTATTGGGCCTGAAACGTTGCCATAGCATCTGGATAGAGTATTTTGTCCAAAGAAAAAAATCTACATGTACAAGATCTTGTTTGAAGATCAACCGCAACAATATTACCATGAACGTCGATATTGAACTTGTAATCTGCTATTTGATGAGAAATAACCTATTCCCCAAATTAATGTTCATTGATATTTGTTTTTATGCTTTTTATGTTGTGTGCATACTGCATACACTTTTCGTGAAATAATTCAGCATACCTCTTGTTTATTTCCTTAAACATCGTCATAATGGGAAATTCTCTTTCAATGCCAAACATTGAATTCAATGATTCAGCTATGTTTGGTGGCATAATATTATACCTATACAAAAAATCACTTAGTACGACATCATACAGTAAGTATTAAAAAGTTGTAACTCAGAAAAGACATTAAATTCATAATAATGTACTTATTTTCCAGACAAAATACCGACTCCATCTCTCAAAATCGACACGTTCGAGATGTTGTGCTACCTTGGAATGCATATCCCTAATTTGATATGGTCAAATAACTCAGCTCTATTATATGCTTTAACTGCTCTATAAAAAAGAGTCACGACCCTTTCATTGTGAAAGTTGTTTCAAATAGTTTCTCTAAGATTCCTCATGCAACAACCAACGTGAGCTGAAGTAAAGAAAACTGAACCCATCTTTTGAATATTTGGATGCCTATCTAAAATTATACACAACTCTTCGAAAATGTCAACACAGCTTCGCAATTGTTTAAACAAATATGCATATGAGGCATCACATTCCATGTCCACTACACAAAAAGCGACAGCAAAGATATGACTCTCGGCATTCTGTGGCACTACTACTATCAAAACTCTATTATACTTGCTCCTCAAGAAAGACCCATCAACAACTATGACTTTTCTTAATTATTGAAAATGAAGAATCTAAGCACCATAGGATATTAAAAAGTACTCAAACCTTCCATTTTCATTAACATGCAACGCCATCTTACTTTTAAGGTTTGTGGACTCAAGTATATAATGGTACCCATCGAGGATTGCATACTCGTGCTTATGTGTACCCCTAACCAAGTCCTTAGCAATCCCTATAGACGTATAAATCTTCCAATAACTGATTGTAACATCCAATTCTATATGGAATTGATTGGCCATATCAACTGTAGAGGGTCTTTGCCATTGGGAAATCTACTTTGGAAATAACTACCAAGGACCTTTGCCGTGGAGTGAAACTTTTGGCTCGTAATATGCTCTGAACCACACGTGTGATACTTTTGATAAACATTAATGAAGAATTTGTTGGAACTTAAGTATTTCATAGCCCTCAACTACTATTTACAGTCCGGATTAGCACATCTAAAACAAAAAACTTTGCTCAAATTAATCACCTTCTGTAGTCTGAAATCTTTTTTCAAGCAAGCAATAAACAAAGAAGTAGATAGTTTTATATTATCTTTGAATGACATTCCCTTGTAAAAACTCGTCTCATCATCTTGATGATTGACCGACTGTGTTGATTAATGGGAAATGCCCACTATATTGCTCTCAACAATGAGCGTACGTGTTTGATTATCATCTGGAATATTCATGTACGGATCATCCAATTTATCATTAAACATGTATTCTTCTTCTTCTTCTATATTCTGGTTCTCATTCTCTCTCGGTTTTTCAATGACGTACACCCTTAACACCGGCCTAGTTGAATCACTCAGATAAGCACGCAACTGAACCTGAATGGTTATTATGTAGCTGATAACAGGTTCTTCTAATTGACAATTTAATCCACAATAGCTGATGATTAAGTTCACAAAATCATCATATGAAACATCACTTTGGACTATCATAGTTATTGTCTCTAGCATTTCACCCTCCTTCTAACACTAAACATATTGATTACTCTTCTCAATCCATTCACCTCGACAATCCACCCCTGTTATTATTGATCCTTCCATTAGTGGTACCTAAATAAAGACATTTGTGAAAAAAGGTAATAATGTTATGATAATAAAATTAATAGTGATTGTATAGTGCTATAACATGAACCTCAATAGATGAGTAATTTGTTGCAACAAGTGAATAATATGTTACAATAGGTGAGTTATATATTGCAACAGATGACTCACCTATTGGTATTCGTGTTATGGTAGTATAGAACCTGAAGTTGATTCCAACAGATTATATATCTGTTGCAACAAATAACTCACCTATTGGGATGTACTACATAACCTTTGAAGCTGATTCTAATAGATGAGTCACATATTGTAAAAGATCACTAACCTGTTGTAATAGATTGCTCACCTGTTGCAATAGATGGCGCATCTATTGGAATCATCTTTAGGTTCTATATTCTACAATATGAATACCAACAGGTGAGTCATCTAATGGAATTGACTTCAGTTTCTATTACAACAGGTAAGTAATCTATTTCAACAGATGACTCCTCTATTGCAACAGATAACTCGTCTGTTGCAATATATGACCCATCTATTCAATTCATGTTACAACAGTATAGAACCATAAACATGAATCCAATATGTGAGTCTTTCGTTCAAACAGATAACTTATCTATTGAAACAGGTGAATCTTATATTGGATTCAAGTTCGGGGTTTATCCATTGTTGAAAAATTAGTTGTATCAGTGTACCCAGATAAGAAATTCAACTAAAAATCATAATTTTAATTACCAAAGTCACCTATAAAGTAATGTCAAAGTGATATACGAAACTAAATTTGACCTAAAAAATTGGTCAAGTAGCAGTAGTAACGGTAACAATAACAACAATGGTCAACAAAAAGAAGATGATGATGTTAATGAAGAAGATGATGATGATAATGAAGCAAAAGATGATAAATAAACAACAGCAACAATGAATAACAAATTGTGAAGAGAGAGAAAATAACAATAAAGAGAAAAGAGAGAAACACGTGTTTTTTTCCTTCGTTTTTAGTTAATATTAGGTTTTACTTGGATACAACAACAACAACATACCCAGTATATTCCCACCAAGTGGGGTTTGGGGAGGGTACACAGTCCATAACACTACCTCAAATGTGAGATAGAAAATCTATTTTCGATAGACCCCCGGCTCAAAGTAAAACAATCTGACATAAGAAATAGTAAAAGAACAAGATACAATAGAAAATAGCATATTCAATAATACCATAAATAAGATACTCCAAGTGACACACCAAAATATATAATATCCTAAACTCAGACTATCCTTCTACCCTAATCTGCCTCTTTCACAACTTCCTATCCAGGGTCATGTCCTTGATAAGCCGGAGCTGCTCCATGTCATGTCTAATCACCTCTCTCCAATATTTCTTCTACCTCTACCTTACTTGAAACCATCCCTATCCAATATTTCACACCTCTGTATTGGGGAATCCATGCTCCTCCTTATCACATAATCGAACCATCTCAACCTCGCTTTTCTTATCTTGGCTTTCATCGATGCCACTACCACCTTATATCGAATAACCTCATTTCTAATCTTATATTTCCTAGTATACCCACACATATATTGAAGCATTATCATCTCTGCCACCTTCATCTTTTGGATGTGGGCCTTCTTAATAAGCCAACACTCCACCCCATACAACAAAGTTGATTAACCACCACTCTGTAGAACCTTTCTTTAAGTTTGGGAGGTACCTTTTTGTCACATAAGATTCTGGAGGCGAGCCTCCATTTTATCCACCCTACCCCAATCTAGTGAGTGACATCTTTGTTAATTTCTCTATTTTCCCAAATTATAGACCTCAAATACTTGAAATTGACTATCTTACTAATAGAATGAGTGTTAAGCTTAACAACCACATCAGACTCATGAGATAACTCTCTTAACTTATACTCCAAATATTCCATCTTGGACCGACTCAACCTAAACCCTTTAGATTCAAGAGTTTGCCTCCAAACCTCCAATTTAGCATTAACTCAACTGAGAGTCTCATGAATCAAGAATACATCATCTAAAAAAATAAACAATAAGTCACCTTACCTTAAATATGCCGCGTCAAAACATCCATTACCAAGGCAAAAAGAAATGGACTAAGCGTCAATCCTTAATGTAACCCCATCAAGACGAGAAAGTGCTTTGAGTCCCCTCCCCCAGTCCTAACTTGAGTCTTAGCTTTGTTGTACATATCCTTAATCGACTTAACATAAATTATAGGTACACCTCTAACTTTCAAGCACCTCCAAAGAACCTTCATGGGAACTCTATCATAGGCCTTCTCTAAGTCGATAAACACCATATGCAAATCATTCTTTCTTTTCTTATACCACTCCACCAGTCTCTTGATGAGATGGATGGCTTCAATAGTCGAGATTCCTAGCATAAATCCAAACTATTTTTTCAAAAATAATAATAATCCTCCATAACCTTAACTCAACCACCCTCTCCCAAACCTTTATAGTGTGACTCAATAATTTGATACCCCTATAATTATTGTAATCCTGAATGTCGCCCTTATTCTTATACAACAAAATCATCATACTCTACCTCTAAGATTCAGGCATCCTTACCATCTTGAAAATTATGTTAAACAACTGAGTCAACCACTCCATACCTGCCCTTCCTGTGCACTTTTAAAAATCTACCGGAATCTCATCTAGCCCCATCGGTCTACCTCTATGCATTCTCTAAATAGCCCCCTTAACCTCCTCTTCCTTAATGCACCTATAATAACCATAATCGTAAAACCTCTTCAAATGTTCCAAATCCCTCAACACAATGCTAGTCTTTATTTCTTTGTTCAGGAGCTTATGAAAGTAAGATTATTATCTCTTTCTAATACGACCCTCCTCCACCAAAACTTTTCCATCCACATACTTAATACACTTCACCTGATCCAGGTCCGGGCCCTTCTCTCCTTAACCTTGGCAAACCTGTACAACTTTTTATACCCACCTTTACTATCCAACAATATGTATAAACTCTCGAAGTAACATCCTCAGCTCTCGTGACCTCTAACTTTGCCTTGAGCTTAGAAATATTATACTCCTCCCTATTTTTTTGTTTATCTTCTTCATCCTTACTCTCATCCAACTTCGCATGCGCTTTTTTCTTAGCCCCCACCTTATCCTTTACCACTTCATTCCACCACCAGTTTCCTTGATGCTAGCCCGAGCAGCCTTTTAAGAACCCTAATAGCTCTCTAGTTATCTCCCTAATGCAATTTACAGTCTCATCCCATATAATATTAACATCCCCTCCATTCCTGTAAGACCCCACAAAATTATCTCATAGTCTGAGCCTTAGAGTATGTTTAGTGAAGTGTTAATCCGACCCTAAAACGTTGAGAAGTGTCTTCCCAAGTGAGAAGTATTTTGAACCATATAGAATTTCCCCAATATTGACTTTTTATCATGTAGAGAATGAATAAGATTTCTGTCGCTACCAAATTCACCCAAATCCGACCCTCAGGCAAAGAGTTAGAGCCATTTTAGTGAGACAGTATGCCACTTGGCATTTTAGCGCGTCGCGAAGCCAGCCAAAATGGCAATCATCAAAATCCAATGAGCCTTCGCGATTATAGAGTATCTTACTAAGACTTATTTCAGAATTTTCAATTTCTAGTGCACCAACGCGATTCCACCGCGTCGCAGTGCCTTTCCAGTTCACAATCAAGGTGGCAACGCGATTTCTATCGCATCATGCCATCAAGCAGTTTCTCGATTGTCCAATTTCCAGTGAGTTGGCAAGATTATGGCACGTCGTGCTAGCATGAAAAATCGGTATCCTTTCAGTTTTGGATTTTAATTCCAAGGGCTTTTTGATCTTTTCCCATTCTTTTTCAGCCCCTATATATACCCGATAAAAGGCTCTCATCCTCATTTCCCGTCTTCAACATCAAAACTAAGGTTTTACAAAATCAAAACCCTTATTTTTTCTTCAAGAAAAATCAATAGAGATCAAGAAAAATCAAGAAATCAAGAATCTCTCCAAGGGCTTTCAAGAAAAGAGTTTTCCCAAGGTATGTAGATGTTGATTTTTGAGTCCCTTTTATCCAAGAAGCTCAAGAACCTTTTTTCTAAAATTTAAAAATCTTGTGTTTATGGGTCTTAATGATTCATATGAGTTGAAATTGATGTTTCTGCTATGATTGAGTTGTGATTCATGTTGTTTACAAGGTGACCAAGCTTTGACCTTAGTCTGTGATACTCATGTGATGTTCATGATAAATCGTCTTCAAGTTGCTTGTTAGATGATGTGTTCATGTCAATTAAGTGTAGAAATAGTTGAATAAGCAAAGAATGCTCCCCATATGTTTGATAAAATGCTTATGTGAAGAAATTATTGCCATTATAACATGTTGATAAGGAAACTCCCAATTGTGTGCAAGTTCATGCATGCCTAGTGTTTGTTGAAAAGCCTTAGCGAACGAGTTGAGACATGACAGTATGAAATTACCCAATTATGTGCTCTTCGATACATGGTAAGACTTTAATACATGCTAAGTGTTTGATAAATGAATTGTAACATGATAGCATGAAGTTCCCCAATTATGTGTTCTTCGGTACATGCCAAGACTTAAATATGTGTGAAGTGCTTGATGCAATGCCTTATTGAATGGAGTATGATCCAATAGCATGTCCCCCTATGTTATTACATGTTTAGGATTACTAAATGCTTGAAGTGATGCCTTAGTGATTGTGATAGTGAGTGATTGTACATGGTCTTGATTATTCAAGAATGGTTATGTTTTACTTTTATGTTATTGAGTCTTGGGGGTATTTATACCCGACAATTTAGTTGCTGTTTGGATCCCGTGTCAGTTTTCACGATAATTCCAGTTGAGTCAGTGAATTATAGAACTCTGTATCCTCAGATAGATACAGGACTTAAGAAATCTCAGTAATCTCCGTGATCTCTGTATCGCTAGTAATCTAGCCTCAGTTTTGTCATAGCTTAGATCTAGTAGTAGTCAATTGTTCAGTTCTAATCCCTGTAGTAAACGAGTACTCTATTAAAACTCTGTATCAGCAGTTAGATACCGTGATTCAGTAGTATTTCGTCAGATACGGAACTAAGTGAATTTAGCTTAACTCAGTCAGATCATTTGAGAAACATGAATAGTATCAAATTTAGTTCAGTTTGTATTTAGTTGAGAATTCAGTTCATAGTCTTTCAATTGGGAGTAGGAGCTAGCATCAAGTGAGGAAAGGGATGGTGACTTCCCATTAGAGAGAGAGGCTGAGTCGTTAGGAGCAATCTTTGACCTCTAGAACTGCGTAGCCAATGCAAGATACATGAGTCATCGTCAATAGAGGATGTCACCCGTAGAGAGAGGTTTGACTATTATATTATCTTAGGCTGACTTCCTGTGAGAGTCAACCACTAGAGAGGCTTGACCAGAGAGGTCTTTACCCATGGCACGGTATTGACATCCTTCCAGCTGGGGTTATAGGTTGGACCTCACCAGTTGAGATTTGGGGCATGTCGATTAAGTGACTACTTCCCACAGTTGCAGTTTTAGTATCAATCTTCAGAAATCAGGACTGTCAGATACAGTCATCTATCTCAGTGAGGAACTTAGATAGTTCCATTAATTCATGGACCACCTGTCAGATAGGTTGGGCCTCATATACAGTTATTCAGTATCATATCCAAAGACCACACAATAGATAGGCTTGATCTCACTTTCAGAATCAGTTGAGTAATCTCATTATCAGATCTAGAGATCACCCGATAGAAAGGCTTGATCTCGATCTCAGATTCGATTGAGTATTCTTGTGGTCAGGTTCAAACATGATCATTTTCTTATCATTAATAATAGATTTCGGAATTATCCGTTAGAAAGGCTGATCTCCGATTGAGTCAGTCAAGAGTAGTGAGTTTAGAATTTAGTCATTGATGTAAGTATATTCAGTTAACCAGTTACAGTATTCTTAAATTTCGAGATCACTCACTAGATAAAACTGATCTCAACTTCAGTACTCAGTTATTAGTATCAAATTATTCAGTATCTCAGCGTTAGTAATGAGTTCAGATGACAGTAAAGCGGTAACTGAGTTTCAATATTTAGAGTTGTGATGATTGTGATTATGGTTTGTGTATTCATGTATGTGTTCTCGTCTATAATAGATCTATTAAAGTTATTCGCACCCCCTACAATTGGTATCAGAGCCTATGTTGATTAAAGTTATAGAAGTAGTATATATTTGGAGTTATTTGAGAAATTTATTAGATTTAGATATTGACCAAAATATTAATGAATAACGTACAAAAATTACAAAAATATAAAGAATTAAAACAAATAATATCTGAAAAGCGTAAAGAATTAAAAATAAGGATAGAAAGACTACAGTATAACATAATTGATGGAGTTAGTAAAAATTCAATAAATACACAAAAAGAAGAAACATCAAATTTAGAATCATCAATAGATAGTCAAGAATATATATATCAACATAACTTATATACATTTAAATAAAATTAACAAAGAAGAATTTATAATAGATGAAAAAACA
>NC_061119.1:87829785-87921569 GCF_002878395.1 Capsicum annuum | reverse complement strand
AAAAAAAGGATTGATAATGGATGTTCCAGAAGTATAGCTGGAAAAAAAGATCTCTTCTATTTTAAAGAAAGAAGACAGAAAAATAGTCAAATTCAGTGACAACGCTGGAGGCAATGTTACCAGAGTCGACTATACTACCTTCTGAGTTGACTTTTACAACTGAAATAATAAAATAGAGATAAATATAGATTTCCTCCATGAGGGTACTGACCATAATAAAATCTTTTATCTCTATGACAAGGTCAGAATCAAATACGAATTATCCTTATCGGTTGATTCCCTCAAATATTTTAAGTTGCTTCCTGTATTTTTTTTCATGAAGAAAATTTGATGAAACAATCTCCATAATTTGAAAATGTGTTTTTAAAAATTTCTTAAAATGGGGGAAACTTTTGATACATTTCTAAGCCTTTAAAAAATATTTATTATTTTTACTATTCATGCGTTAATATTATTCCTGACAATTCTAATATTTTCTTGTGGGAATTTTTCCATTCTGATGAAAGTTTGATGCCTAAACTCATGACTCAGCAAGGAACAAACTTTACTTGACTCACCAACAACTGAAGCAGGATAGACAAATCTTTGAAGTTATTGTACTTAAATTCTCTAAATCTTGCATCAACTACTTAATTTTAATCTGTCTCTTAAGATTGTTCCCAGAATGTGTGATAATACTGTGTTGATAGCCTATCTAGATGTTCTATGTATTTAGGGAAAGTATATTAGCTTTGAGTACTTTTCTGTTCATTCTCTTGTAGAAAATTGGATCTTTTTGAAAAGAAAAAAACTCTTGATTTCTCAAAAAAAGATTTGGTGTTAATAATTCATGAGTCATATTTTTGGACACAAATCATTTTAATTAGTCCAATTTCATATTTTACAAAACCATTACTAGAAGAAATATCTTGAAAAAGATTTGGTATTAATGACTTGTGAGTCATATTTCTTGTCATAATATTTTTTACTTAGTCCAATTGTACCTATTTTACCAAAATGTCTTCTTTTAAAAGGATATCACCATTAATTTACTATTTCCCATGCCACCTCTGTCACCCCTCTCTTTCATATGTAGTGTTTTTTTACCTCCATCAGTTCTCTTTTACTTTATGCTTCTTCACTTCCCTATTCCTATCCCTTCTAAATAGTGATCTCCTCTAGGTTCTCTTAACTGGCTCTTCTTCTCCTTCTCTCTTCTTTTAAATCCCACCCTCTCTCTCATGAAAAAAACCAACTCTATAGATAACGTTTCTAAAATCTCCTTTGATGGTCTCATTTCTCTTTCAGAATCTTCAGATGAGTCCTCATCTTAGTCTATTCTCCTCAAGAGACGATGACCCTCTTCCATCCCTATTTTCTCTCCAAGAAAACCCTATCCAAATCCTTATAACTCTCTCACTCCATATGAGATGTACCAATCCTGGACAAACCTTCACAAGGAAAAGTTCCTCTCCTTAAAAAACCACTCAATCGTTCCTGGTCGTAACGTTAATCTCAGGCAACTTAAAGATGCCTATTGCAATGTTAGCCACTTTTTAAAATTTCAAGATTTGTCCTTGCTTTTTTGCCTCTATGGACTTATAGTTTATGAAGACCTTGTTTGCATGTTTTATGCCTATCTCAAACTTTCCCCAGACAGTGGTGAATTTGAGACTCTTGTGCTAGGCACAAGAATTATCTTGAATAACTTTCTGCTTAAAATATTTTTTATACTAAATTTTCTGGTGTGGTCCCTTTTATGAACAATTACTGGCCTGAGGAGTTTGAAGTGGTCTTTGGGAAAGCGAAGATATTTTTGTGTGACCATGACTCCATATCAAACAAGAAGGAGTCAATTTGTTGTCTCTAGCGTTCTCTCGCATGGACTCTTTAAAATCCAAAGTCTCTCCCTCGAATGATGATTTGGTTGTCTGTGTTCAAAACTCCTACTCTTCCTTTGTCAAGAATATTGAAAATCCTATGGAAATTTCTATGAAAAATTGCATAACACTCTCACCTACTTTCTGGTGATACGGTGAATTGTAAAGTTCTTATTTAAAAAGGGGTCTTGTCCCTTATATTTATGGGTTGTAAGATATTTTTTATCGTACTATCTAACAATTTCTTTTGCTATGCCTAGTTTATAGATTATGACTATCCATGGTTATCTACTACCTCTATTTTTGTGTATTATGTCCTTCTTTGTCTATATGTACTACATTTCTTTTGCTGCTATTCATTTTTACTATGCCAAAGGGGTGAGAAAGATAGGAAGGAAGCACCCATTAGTCAAGAGAAACAATTCGACTGTTGACACATAAAGGTCAACTTAATATCCAAGAAACTTGGGATAATCCAAGAAACCTAGAACAATAAAGATGCTCACAAGTCAGGGGAGCAAAGTCAACTTTCGGTACACAAAGACTGACTGATGCTTACAAGTCCGGGAGAGCAAGCTAATTGACAGAAACATCAACTGATATTTACTCCTGTTTATCATTATCAAAAAGGGGGAGATTGTTAGCCTCCGAAGTCTATATTTTAATCATGCCAAACTAACAAGTGGATCCTTGCAGGATATTAAAGACTATTAATATAGGAAGCCGGCTCTAGGAATGGAAGGACATCCAGTCATATGAAGATCAAGACACTCTAACAAGAATGGAAAGAAAATTAATCAAATATTTTGGAAATAAAAAGAGCATTACCATCCTAGAATCACTGTAGACTAGATCAATCAAAAATCAATCAGGATCTAAACAAAAGAAAGAAAGGCCAAAACTGTCATATGGACATCAATCCATACAAGACAAAAAGTAAAGATAGATCACAGATATATCTTATAGGGATGTGATCCAAAGCCATATATGGACATATTTTATATAGACATATCAAATGGCTACATGCCTCAATCAAGGAATTAATTTAAATCCTTGATTAAGAAGAAATCTCTTGGGTTTCCTTGTGAAGAGTAGAAGAAGAAGACAACAAGTGATGAAGATTGAATAAATACACAAGTTATGCAACTTCAAGAAAAAAATTCAAAGTGTCTCAATCTTAGTCTCACAAGGCTTTGTAGCTTTAGTTTACAATTGTTATATAAAGAGTAGGATCGAATCAACTTTGTAACATCAATGAAATTTGTGTCATAAGAACTAAAGAGCAAAATAAGTCTTCAAAGGTTGCTTTCTATCATTGTACTCGAGCCCAATATTTAACGATCTAAGGAAACTTGAAACCCAAGGGGACTGGAAGTAGGCACCACATTGGTGTTTTGAACCAGGATAAATACTTTTTTATTACTTTAAGTTCTATTATTTACATACTTAATTGTTTAGATCTAATCTATTTGTAAAATGCACTGATCTGCAGGCGATTCAACTGTAAGGAGTCAGTAGTCGACTCACAGAAGAAAATTTCAATTCATCCCCCTCTTGAATTTTAGGTCATAGCAACTATATATGATACTATGAGGTATATGGGAATCCTCTAAGTATCATGGAGAGCAAACGGTACTTGGGAATCCCCTACTCTTATAGTATCTCTGGTTTATGCGGTTACACGCATCATATCCCGTTCAAGGAGTTACACTGGACCCATATAGCCCATGAGTGGTTTTAGGATGGTTAAGCTTCACATGCCTAGTTTAATGGTTTTAAAGGCATTTTAAACCCAGTTCCCTTTCCCGATATGGTTATACATATTATAAATATGAGTTGTATGCAAATGGTTGGTTTACTTGGTTTTACTTGATGGCAATATTTTATCCTTATCCGGAGTACTTGCTAACATTCACTCGCTAACCCGTCCTCAGGCGGTTGTATCCACACATAATGTAGGAACCATCTGTTCCACTCTTTCTATATAGTAATCAAACTTCAAGATTAGCTACTGGATTGAAATGGTGAGATTACATATTCTAGAAGACTCCATTTCATGTTCATGTATGTTTTTACACACCTTGGTTTATTTATGGATATTGGTTTTGGCAATGGTTGGGGGCATATCCCAACCGAATAGTGGTTTTCTTTTGGTTAGAGTCTCTAGTGGAACTGCTATGGGTTGGAATGGGTGTGATTGGTATTGGTGTAATCCGTAGTATTGGGATTGGTATTGGGGTTAATATCATTGGACTAAATTTCTCACTGTTCCATTCTTTTATATTATGTTATGTAACTTGGTTTGGTTATTGTAATCGTTTGGATTATGGTTTGATTTGGTTATGGTTTTTGGTTGGTATCAGACGGTTGGATTTGGGTGGTCACGGTCATAGACCTATCCCAGATTCTTGGGTTACACAATAACACTATCTTGTTATACATTCAAAATTCATCCGACTTAGGATATGCGTAGTTTGGTTAGGTAAGGTATTAGAGGTGGTCTTCAGTCCTAGTTAGACTTTAGATTCCCATTACGACAAGGCCTCAGGTCGGGTTGGGTCAGTTTGCAAATACAGTTTTTAGTATTGGTGACTTGAACCTCCACTTTCATGACTCAGCTACACAACGACATTTAAAGTTCAATTAAAAACATTCATCACACATTCCTATTCATTTAACCACAATACATATTTAGGCATACTATAACGCCCGAAGTGTACACCCTGGACGTCACATGATGCTTACAGTCCGGAAGAACCACAAGTTAACCCATGAGCTGGTACCTGCAGTGAGCACTAAATAAAATTGATAACAATAGATCCTATGCAGAATTTAACTGAGGAATTCCATAATGTTTTAAATCATAGTTTTGATAAAGTATGTAAAACAAATCTGAGAATACTAATATAAATTTTGATAATAACAACTGAAAATTGAAGACTGACTAACTGTCTGTACTAGTCTGAAAAGCCTCTAATAACTGACTGAGTAGCTAATGGGACAAACCCCCAACTAACTTCAAGTGAATGGAAAAATACTAAAACTGATGAAATAGATGAGATAAATAAACCATGTCCTCAAAATATGAAGACTTACCACTACTACATTTGATAATCTGGAAAGTCTACATGAAATCTGGGAGCAAAGCGTCTAAAACTATGATATGATATATCATAGCGCAAGAAATGAGTATGCGATCAGTACTTCTAATGTACTGGTATGCTAAATGAGGTTAGGATAATATGCAGGGGTTCATGTGTAGGAGTGATAACTGACTGAATGAATAGCATGAAGTACTAAATAGAATGCATGAAATTTGTAAATACTGAGAATGCATGACCAAGCATAAAACATATTCTGAATATAATCTGTAAATAGAAATACTAAGTATTGATAAATGAATAACTGATATTTGTATGCTATGGTCAAGCAAAACTTAAACAAAATTACTGAGCTGATGACTAGACTGATACTGTGGGAACTATCATCTAACCGACATGCCCCAACGAGCAAATTAGGATCCAACCTATAACCCTAGTTGTAAGGGTGTTAGTACCATGCCACGGGTACTAAAACTGGTTACGTGGATCTACTAAAGTGTTGTCCCAAAGGACTAAGGGTCACCCTCAACTAGCAGGGACCTAATGAGATATGTGTAACCCTAAACTGGCGGGTTAACATCTCAACCTACTCTAGCTATGTAGTTCTCGAATACAGGGACTGCTACTAAAGGTCACATCCTCAACTGGCAGGTGATCCCCCATCCCTGGGTTCGCTCGGTGCTAAATTCTATTCCCAACTAAACTGACTTGAAATACTGAACTGTTCTAAGTTTAACTGATTATGATAACTGATTGATCTGGTAATGCTCATAATATGCCTGAAACTATTCTGAACATACTGAGAGTAAGTAAACACCTATATTTTGGGTATTCATAACCCCCAAGACTCGATATCAATAATAGCAAATTAGTACTAAAACTTTGAGGACATAAGATGAAAGCATTCATTCAAAATTCATTCCTGTAGGCATTTTATCAAACACTTGATGTTCATAGTCTAAGATAAGCATGGGAATAGTTTAAAGTTTGTAGAAATAGCATGATTTCAATATCATAGTTAATAATTATGATTTAAATCAGCAAATAACATTATTCAAACATGTGGAGTTTAATAACAACAACAATTTCATGTAAACATGGTATAGAATCACAATTCATGGAGGTTTATGGTGAAAAATCATAATAACTTGTAAAAATTACAATTTTGAATTTAAAATTGGATACTTGGACTCCATGGGTAAAAGGGACCCACAAATGAACATTTAACATACTTGGGTTGATAAATTTGTGAGATTTCTTGGGGTTTTTTTGAGAATTTATCTTGAATCTTAAAGGCTAAGGTTTTGTTCTTGAGAGATGATTAGTTTATTGGAGAGGAATTATGAGTAATGGGGCACATAATGAACCTTTAGGGTTGTAATTACGTGTTTTGGATGGATAAGGGGCATTGGGAAAAGACCAAATGATCCCTAGTAGAAAAATCATGACAGTAGAAAAATCTCAATTTTTGGCTCCGACGTGATGTGGTGCTTATCGCGTCGGGCCACTAGTAAAGGAAATCCTCATTTTGTCCAACAGCGCGACGTGGTGCTTTCATGTTGTGCTACTGACAATGGACAATTTCGAACTGGCAGCTTAGGGCAACACGGCGCCATTGCGGTGCCCCACTGAATGCGAATTTAACCCTTGGCACAATGCGGATTTATTGCGGTGGTCCTCTAGAAAAGGACGAATACAATTTTTTCCATCTCCGCAATGCGGCCTTATCATGATGGGCCACTGCCTTTCACTAAAAGTATGATAACTTCTCACCCATATATCAGATTAAGGCAAATTGGTATCGTTAGGAAGAAAATTCAATTTTCTACAATTTTGTGGTTCTTGAGCTGGAAAATTCTTAGTAGAGCAAAATTTAAGCTCGTATGAAGTCATGACTATACCAACATTCTTCTCGAAAACTCAATTGGTAAGGAATATTTGATTCTGTCTAATAGCTGGGAGTTATTCGATTTAGAGACATCAAACTCACTCATAAAACTAAAAAAGAATTATAATGTATTTTACATGAGCTTAAAACTTGGATCTAACATTAGTTTGGAGTTTTGGTGTATTACAATATCTCCCCCTTGGGAATAGTCGTCCTCGGATAAGATTGTTAAGCTGAAATGACAGAGGAATTTAGTTTACATGATGAAAATGTGATTGCATGACTCTGAGTCTGAAATATGACACATGACTGAACTGGTTCTGTGAATCATGACTGACATGAGAATGATATGTAGCTGAAACTTAGCATGGAAAATAGGAATTCTAAGAAGATTGTTACCTTAAGATGAATCTGAGTTTGTGGAGAAGAGATGATGGTATTTGGTTGCATCTCTACTTCTGCTTCCCAAGTGGCTCCCTCAACAAACTGATTCTGCCAAATAACCTTGACTAGGGGAACTTAGTTGTTTTTAGTCTACAAATTTGTGGATCAAAGATCTCAGCTGGAATTTCTTAGTAAGAAAGGCTGTTCTGAACATCTATACTCTATAAGGGAACAGCTGCAACTGGGTCACCAATACACTTCTTTAACAAAGAGATATGGAATACTGGGTGCACTGATGCTACATCTGAAGGCGACTCAAGCTCATAAGCCACCTTTCCAAAATAGCTCAGAACTCTGAAAGGGCCAACATATCGAGGACTAAGTTTCCCCTTCTTACCAAACCTCTGTACTCCCTTCATGGGAGAGATCTTTAGATATACAAAGTCACCAATATCAAAATCAAGATCCTTTCTCCTCACATCTGCATAAGATTTTTGTCGACTTTGGGATACCTTAAGCCTTTCCCAGATTAGCTGAACTTTCTGCAAACATCAAACACCAAGTTATGCCCTACTAAAGTGGTTTCACCTACCTCAAACCAACCAATCAGAGATTTATATCTCCTTCCATATTGAGCCTCAAATAGAGCCATCTGAATACTAGAATGATAGCTGTTATTATATGTGAATTCAGTCAAACGTAATTGGTCATCCCAACTGCCCTTAAAGTCAACAACACATGCACTCAACATATCCTCAAGGGTCTGAATGGTCCTCTCTAGCTGACTATCTGTCTAAGGGTGAGAGGTTGTACTGAGGTGAACTTGGGTATCAAACCCTTCTAAAAAGATTTCCAAAAGTGAAAGGTAAACTGAGTACCTCTGTCTTAGATTATAGACAACAGAACACCGTGCATCTTAACCAACTCTCTAATATAGAGCTTGGCATAGTCCTCAGGTGAATAAGAAGTATGGGCTGGCAAGAAATGGGTTGATTTGGTCATCCTGTCCACAATGACCCAAATCAAATCATGATGCTGATGAGTATGAGGCAAACTTGTCACAAAATCCATATTCACTACTTCCTACTTCCAAGTGAGAATACTAAACTCCTGCATAGACCCATTAGGCTTCTAATTCTCAATTTTAACCTGTTGACAAGTAGAGCACTTAGCTGCAAACTCTATAATATCTGTCTTTATCCCACTCCACCAATAGATTTCCCATAGATCACGGTACATCTTTATGTCCCCTGTATGAATTGAGTAATGCACACCATGCGCTTCTACAAGAATTCGCTATCTCAACCCATCAACACATGGAACACACAATCTACCCTGGCAACACAACACACCATCTCCCATTTGGGATAAAACCTCTACTTTTTAATCTCTTACTGACTCCTTCAGCTTCACCATACTAGGATCCCTATCCTGCTTTTCTTTTACTTTGGTAACCAAAAAAGATTTTGAACTATTCTAAACCCAAACACTACCTTCCGCTGAATCTACTAGACGAACACCTAATCGGTCAAGCTGATGAACTTCCTGAACTAACTTCTTCTTGTCATCTTCAACATGAACAACGCTACCCATAGACAATCTACTTAGGGCATCTTCCACTACATTGGCCTTGATCGGGTGGTACACAATAAACCCGTCTGAACTATCTGGTAACGTCAAAATTATGGTTGTGGTGCATCGAGTCTTCAACTCTTGAGAACTCTTCTCACAATAATCTGACCACTGAAACTTGACTTTCTTTTGAGTCAATTTGGACATAGCAAACATAATAGATAAAAACCCTTCAACAAATAGCCGGTAATAGCCATCCAAACCTGAAAAACTCCTGATATCTGATGGAGAAATGGTTCTGGGATAATTTCTCACTGCCTTGGTATTTTGAGGATCAACTCTAATGTCATAACAGAAAATGATATGGCAAAGAAAAGTTACTACTCTTAGCACAAACTCACACTTAATTTAGCAAACAACTGATGGGCTCTAAGAGTCTGCAATACCACTCTGAGGTGGTATGCATGATCATTTTCATTACTGGAGTAGACAAGAATGTCATCAATAAACACTATGACAAACATGTCTAAGTACTGCTTGAACACTCGGTTCATTAAGTCCATAAAGGCTGCTAGGGTATTTGTAAGACCAAAGGACCTGACTAGAAACTCAAAGTGACCATACCAAGTTTTGAAAGCTATTTTTGGAATGTCACATTCTCTGACTCTGAACTGATGATAGCCAAATCTGAGGTCTACCTTAGAAAAATAACTGGCACCCTGAAGTTGGTCAAACAAGTCATTAATTTTGGGGAGTGGATATTTGTTCTTGACTATGACTTTGTTCAACTGATGGTAGTCGATACACATTCTAAGGGAACTATCTTTCTTACACACGAATAGGACTGGTGTACCCCACTGGTAAGCTGGGCCTGATGAATCCATTATCTAGGAGATCTTTCAACTTTTCTTTCAACTCTTTGAGTTTGGCAAGAGCCATTCTATATGGCGGAGTAGAGATAGGCTAGGTATCTGGAAGAAGGTCTATTCTAAAGTCAGTTTTCCTTTTGGGAGGAACTCTGGGAAGATCTTCAGGGAACACATATGGAAATTCCCTCAATACTGAAACTGACTCAAGATTTAGAGTCTTAGAATTAGAGTTCGTGACTTGGACAAGATGGTAAATACACCCCTTCGATATTATTTTCCTCGCTCTAAGGTATGAAATAAGTTGACCCCTAAGCGTTGTAGTAATACCCCTCTATTCAAGGACAAGTTAATTTGCAAACTAAAAATAAACTACTCTATTTTTTTAATCCACTGAAGAATAACATGAATGGAGCCAATCCATGCCAGGAATAACGTTAAAATCTGTTATCTTCAACTCTACAAGGTCTACTAAAGTAACTTTCTGAGACACTGTAATAGGGTAGTTCCTGTATACCCAGCGGGCTACAACAAAGACACCTACTGGGGTGGACACTGAAAAGGGTTCTACTAAAATATTAGGACTAACACTGAAATCAACAGCTATTAAGGGTTTATAAAAGAAAGAGATGATCCAGGGTCTAGTAAAGCATAAACATATAAATGAAAGACCTGTAACGTACCAGTAATCGCATTAGGAGAACTTTCCTGATCCTATCGGGATTGAAGTTCATTTAATCTGTTTATGTGCTGACAACTAATGGCACTGGAAATGGCACCCTGCTGAGTCGTGCGACCGGATGGAACTGGGTGATGACTGGACTGACTTTGCTGACCGCTCTTTGGGCAATCCCTAATTTGGTGGCCTGGCTTGCCACACCCTAAAAATATGTCACTACCAACTCTCCAAACACCCTGATGGTTTCTACCATATTTCTGGCAAAGTGGATTGGTACAACTATTGTTTACACTACCTTGGGACTTAGAGCCTGGCGCTCTATCCCTATTACCATTTTTGAATTTGGTTATTGGGGAACTAGCTGAAGATGGAGCTGGGACTGAAGATATCTGATGGAACTGAGGATGTTTACCATCTTATGACTTTGGCTGAGTAAAATTAAAGCTACCTGTTCTAGCCTTATTGTTCTCTCTCTCCTTATCTTTATTCTTCTTCTCCTCAATTTGTTTAGCATGGACTATAAACCTAGATATGTCTATCTCCTTAATTAACATCGCAGTCCTACACTTCTTAACCACATTGTTAGATACCCCAGACATGAACTTTCTCATCCTAGATCTGTTATCAGTCACCACATGAGGAGCATACATAGCTAGCTAAGTAAACTTAAGGGACTACTCCTTCACACTCATGTTGCCCTACCTCAAGTTGATAAACTCTAACACTTTGTCTTCCCTCAGCTTTAACAGGAAGAATCTATCTAAGAAGGTTTTAGAAAACTCCTCCCATTCTATAGGCCCTACGTCTGCACCTCTATCCCCTTTCCACTACTTAAACCAGGTGTGGGCTACATCTTTCAGTTGGAAAGAAACCAATTCAGCATTCTCACTAGAAGTCACCCCTATAATGTCTGTTACTTTTTGGACCATGTCTAGGAATTCTTGAGGATTCTCTTTAAGTTTGGATCCTGAGAATAGAGAGGGATTCATTCGGGTAAAGTCCCAAATCCTAGCTGTGACAGTATTGGCCACTGGGTTGGATGGAATAGTGGTTGGATGAACATTTTGAGCTACTACAGAGTGAACTAGAGTAGTGAATGCAACTCTGAACTCTATATGAGAAACATGCTCATTCAGGGGATCTTCTTGAATGGGCAGAGGTGCTGGCTAGTTCATATTTCTCCTTCTATTTGTATTTCTGGGAGGCATATTCTGTAAACAGAGTGGAGAATAGATTAGACAGAGGGTTTAACATGAGCTCATGCTCATTCTCATGACATGAATACTGAAAGAAGGGATTTTTTCTTAAAATGCCTCATATCCGCTTGTACATAAGTGTGGCACACTTTACATCCATGCACAAGACTCCACTTGACATAGCTTTTAGACTTCCTCGGACACTTTTAAACTATAGGCTCTGATAGTATATTTGTAACACCCTGAGAGTACACTCTAGGCGTCACACTGTGCTTACAGTCCCGAGGGACCACAAGCTAACCCATGAACTGGTACCTACTGTGAGCACTGAATTAAAATGATAATAATAGATCATATGCAAAATTTAACTAAGGAATGCCATAAGGTTTTAAATCATAGTTCTGATAAAGTATGTAAAACAAATCTAAGAATACTGATATAACTTCTAATAATGACAACTTAAAACTAAAGACTAACTAAACTATTTGTACTAGTCTGAAAAGCCTCTACTGAATGACTGAGGAGTTAATGGGACAAACCCTCAATAAACTCTGACTAAATGGAAAAAAAATAAAACTGATGAAATAGCTGAGATAAGCAAACTATGTCCTCGAAATATGAGGACTCACCACTACTGCATCTGATAATCTGGAAAGTCTAAGCACGATTTGGGAATTGAATGTATGAACCTATGATATGATACATCATAGCACAAGAAACGAGTATGCAATCAGTACTTTGAATGTACTGGTACGCTAAATGAGTTTAGGCTAATATGCAAGGGTTCATGTGCAGGAGTGATAACTGACTGAATGAATAGCATGAAGTACTAAATAGAATGCATGAATCTGTAAATACTGAAAATGCATGACCAAGCATAAAATATGTTTTTAATATATAATCTGTAAATTGAAATACTAAATACTGAAAAATAAATAACTAATAGCTGTATGCTATGGTCAAGCAAAACTGAAACTGAATTACTGAGTTGATGACTTGACCGAGACTGTTGGAACTATCATCTAACCGACATGCCCTAATGAGCAAATTGGGGTTCAACCTTTGACCCTAATTTGAATGGTGTTAGTATCGTGCCACAGGTGCATGGATCCACTAAAGTGTTGTCCCGAAGGACTAAGGGTCACCCTCAACTGGCAGGGCCCTAATGAGATATGTGTCAACCCTCAACTATCAGGTTAACATATCAACCTATGCTGGTTACATAGTTCTGGAACACAGGAACTGCTACTAAAGGCCACACCCTAAACTAGTAGGTGAGTCCCCATCCCTGGGTTCGCTCAGTACTAAATCCTACTCCCAACTGAACTGACTCAGAATACTAAATTGTTCTAAGTTTAACTGATTATGATAATTGACTTAACTAGTAATGCTCATAATATGTCTGAAACTATTCTGAAGATACTGAGACTATGTAAACAGCTATATTTTCTGGTATTCATAAACTCCAGGACTCGATAGCAATAATAGTAAATTAGTACTAAAACTTTGAGGAAATAATATGAAAGCATTCATTCAAAATTCATTCTTGTATGCATTTCATCAAACACTTGATGTTCATAGTTTAAGCTTAAGCATGGGAATAGTTTAAATCTTGTAGAAATAGCATGATTTCAATATCATGGTCACTAATTATGATTTAAATCAGTGAATAACATTATTCAAACATGTGGGGTTTAATAACAACAATAATTTCATGTAAACATGGTATAGAATCACAATTAATATAGTTTCATGGTCAAAAATCATAATAACTTGTAAAAATCAAAACTTTGAATTAAAATTGGATACTTGGACTCCATGGTTGAAAGGAACCCACGGATGAACATTTAAAATACCTGGGTTGATAAATTTGTGAAAGTTCTTGTGGTTTTTCTTGAGAATTGATCTTGAATCTTGAAGGCTAGGATTTGTTCTTAAAAGATGATTAGTTTCTTAGAGAGGAATTATGAGTAATGGGGCACATAATGCTGCTTTAGGGTTGTAATTACGTGTTTTGGATGGATTTGGGGCCATGGGAAAAGACCAAACGCTCCTTGGAAATTAACTCACGAAAATGGAAAATCCCAATTTTTTATTCCGATGCGATGCGGTGCTTATCGCGTTGGGCCACTAGAAAAGGACAATCCTCATTTTGTCCAATGGTGTGACACGGTGCTATTGTGTTGCCCCACTAGAAACGGACAATTCCAAGCTGGCACCTTGGCACGAAGAGTGCCATCGCGGTGCCCGACTAAACGCAAATTTCCCCTTGGTGCTATGTGACGTTATTGCGGTGGTCCACTGGAAAAGGAAAAATGAGATTTTGGGCATCTCTGTGATGCGGCCTTATCGCTATAGGCCACTGTCTTTCACTAAAAGTGCGATAACTTCTCACCCATGTATTCGATTAAGGAAAAATTGGTATCGTTGGAAAGATAATTCAATTTCCTACAAATTGGTGGATCTTGAGCTGGAAAATTCTCAGTAGAGAAAAATATAAGCTCATTTGAAGTTGACTATAACAACATTCTTCATGGAAAATTCAATCGGTAAAGCTGGGAGTTATTTGAGGCCTTAAGATACATCAAACTCACGCATAAAACTACAAAAGAATTATAATATACTTTACATGAGCTTGAAACATGGCTCTAACATTGGTTTGGATTTTGGGTGTATTACACATACATTGTTGGTTTCGTCATACCAACTACACTTGCAAGGTAACAACAACATGCCAAAACAATTACATTACTTGGGGAAATTCACAACCTCATTGGCTCAATTTTACAAATTCCCACACTTCTCATAATTAAAAACCAATTTCACAATATGGGTTGGGGTCATAACGACTTCAAAAGTCACAAGTTTGAGAATATCATATTCCCTTGTTCATTCACCATACCCATGCACCCATAAGTTAAAAACCATAATTAAAGCATTAATAATCACATGTAAACTATAAGAAAACATTGTTCAATAACAAGCATTCAAAACCCTCAAACTTTTATTTTAAACCAGCATAAATATCTTATGAATATTACTTTAAAATGTATGCTTTTAACAAATTAACAATGAGAAGAGAGTAGCATGCCTAAATTAACAAGTTTCCCGAAAGGAATCCAACACTTAAGCCCTTGGATGACCTACTCCTTGAAAACCCTATGTATAGCTGCTTGAGAGAATCGAATAGAGCTTTTTGAAAGTGTTTTAGTGTGTTAAGAATGATAGTGGGATCCCCAATAGGTTTTTAATTCATGGCTTACAATTGGGGTAGAGGGGAAATGTCCAAAGTACCCGTAATGAAAAAACTAAAAAAAATTTGCAACTGACTATGGGTTACTATACGACTCATATAGATATATTACGAATCGGCACCCTAAGTCGTAACCAAGATAGTTCCCAGGACACCCACACTATATTGACCCTACGACTCGTATGTTCAAATTATTGTCAACACAGAACCCAATTGGGTAAACATTGGACATCCTACAATTTGCACCCAACGACTCGTAATGGGTGATACTTTTAAGAACACCCAATCACCAACATTGAACTCCAACTCCCTTTGACTCACATCCACGTAGGACTTTTGGTGACTTTGGGCGGCCTTAAGTCTATCCTGAATCACATTCACCTTCTCCACGGCTTGGTGAACAAAATTGGGTCCAAACATCTTATCTTCACCAACCTCAAACCACCCAATAGGAGATATACACCTTCTACCATACAAGGCTTCAAACGGAGCCATACCAATGCTAGATTAATTATTGTTGTTGTAAGCAAACTCTATAAGAGGTTAGCGGTCAACCAAACTACCACTAGAATCAAAAACAAAAGCCTAAAGCATATCTTTCAAGGCTTAAATTATCATTTCTGCTTGCCCATCCGTTTGCAAGAGGAAAGCAATACTAAGGGCCACCTTAGTCCCAAAACCTCATTGGAACAACCTCTAAAAGTGAGATAAAAACTAGGTACCTCGATCAGATATGATGGAGACTAGAGTACCATGCAACTTCACGATCTCCTTGAAGAACAACTTAGCATAATCCTCTGAAGAGAAAGTAGTCCTCACTAGTAAGAGTGAGCAGACATAGTCATACTATCCACGATGACCCAAATAGAATCAAACTGTTAGTGAGCGTGGAAGACTGGTAACAAAATCTATATTAATTATCTCCCATTTCCATATTGGTAGTTCAATCTCTTGCGATAACCCATCGGGCCTCAAGTGTTCCACCTTCACTTGCTGACACACTATGCACTTAGCCACAAATTTTGCGATATGCCACTTCATATTATTCCACTAATTAATCTTTTAAAGGTCATGATACATCTTTATCAAACCAGTATAACGCGACTCATGAGTTTTGGCCAAAATTCTTTCTCACAACCCATGAACCTCGAGAACACATAGTATACCTTGGTACCTCAAGATAGCATCACCATTGATCTCAAAAATCATCACTTTCTACCTACCTACATCATTCTTGATTTGCATTAAGATAGGATCCAACATCTGCTTCTCCTTCACTTCAGCACTAAGAGATGACTTTGCCACCTCTTTAACAAACACACAACCATCTTCGAAATCTAAGAGACGAACTCCAATAATAGCTAAACAATGAATATCCTTTACTAAATCCCATTTCTCCTCATCCACATGAGACAAGCTTCCCATGGACGACCTGCTAAGAGAATCAACAACCATGTTAGCTTTACCTAGATGATAGTGGAGACTCATGTCATAGTTCTTTAGCAACTCAAGCTATCTCCTTTGTCTGAGATTCAAATCTTTCTGAGTGAACACATATTGAAGGATCTTATGATCAAAATAAATATCAACATAGACCCCATACAAATAATGTTGCCAGATCTATAATGCAAATACCACAACTAACAATTTCAAATCTAAGTCGGATATTTCTTCTCATGAACTTTCCATTGTCTAGAATCATAAGCAACCACCTCGTCATGCTGCATCAACACAAAGCTCAGTCCTACATGGGATGCATCACAATAAACTACAAAACCATTCCTTCCCTCAGGTACAAAGCCATTCCTTCCCTCAGGAGGAGTCAAGACTGTAGACGAAGTCAGCTTATCCTTCAACTTCTCAAAACTACCCTCATAAGCGTCAGACCACAAAAGTTTCAACTTCTTCTGGGTTAACTTAGTCCTGGGGCATAAATAGAAGAGAAACTTTACATGAACCTTCTATAATAATCAGATAAACACAAGAAGCTCCGAGTGTCGGTTGAAGTCGTAGGTCTAGGCCTTAACCACCGCAAGCTTCTAGGGATCAATCATGATCCCTTGGTTAGATACAACATGACCCAGGTAATTCACAGCATTCAAATAATGGGTTCAGGTAATTCACACTTTGAGAACTTAGCATACAAATATTGATTCTTTAGAGTATGCAACACAAGGCAGGTGTGATCGGCATGATCCGCCTCATTCTTAGAATACATCAAAATATCATCAATAAACACAATCAAGAACAAATCTAATAAATAATGAAAAAACTCAATTCATAAGATCCATAAACTTTTGTCAGGGCATTAGTCAAGCCAAAAGACATCACCAAAAAACTAAAAATGTCCATACTGGGTTCGAAAAACACTCTTAGAGATATTCACCTCCCTAATCTTCAACTGATGGTACCCAGACCGAAGATCAATCTTAGAAAAAAAATTAGTACACTGAAGCTAATCAAAGAGATTATCAATCGTCAAAAGTGGATACTTATTCTTCACGGTCACCTTAATTGGCGGTAATCAATACACATTAGAAGGGAACCATCCTTCTTACTAACGAAGAGCACGGAAGCACCCCATGGAGACACACTAGGATGGATAAAACCCCTATCTAGAAGGTCTTTCAACTGCTCCTTGAGTTCTTTCAACTCAGCCAGAGTCATTCTGTAAGGAGAAATTTAAATAGGATGAGTTTTCGGAAGAAGATCAATCCCAAAATCAATTTCCTTATCAAGAGGAATACCAGGAAGATAACCAAGGAACACATTGGGAAATTCACAAACCACAGAGACAGTTTACAAAGAAGGGCCTTCGGATCTAGAATCCTTAACTTGCAGTAAGTGATAGAGGCATCAGTTAGAAACTAATATTCAGGCTCTAAGATACGAAATAAACTTTCCCTTAGGAACTAGGGAACTACCTTCCCACTCAATCACCAGCTCATTTAGGAAATAGAAACTGACCCTACAGGTTCGACATTCAAGGAACGCATAGCACAAATATAACCAATCTATCCCCAAAATCATATCAAAGTATACCATATCCAACTCTATGAGGTCCACCAAGGTTTCCCTACCATGGACCAACATCACACAAACCCTACAAAACCTTCTATATATAACGTATTTACACATCGGTGTGGACACAAAAAAAGTATCCGGAATACACTCAGGATTAATTCCAAAATGAATAGCCACATAAAGGTCACATAAGAGAGAGTAGACCCGAGATCAAGTATACAATATACATCAAGATAAAAGAGTTTAAATGTACCAGTAACAACATCAAGGGATACTACAGAATCTTAGCGGGTGAAAAGAGAACACAGATGGTTCCAACCCACACCAAAGCCAAAGGTAGAAGTATCATCTTAGGTTCAGGAATGAATGAAGCATTAATAGGAACCTTATTCGCTATGGAAGCAACTTTAGGAGGACAATCCCACTGCAAATAACCAGTCTAACTATAATTATAGCACTTATTCCTTCCTTTCTCACAAAAACCATGACACGGTTGATTAAGCCCTATTTTCCTGAGACTAGGCTTCTGGTGCTTTAAACCCACTATCATACTGAGAACGACGATCACCCGATGGCTTAGGATAAGAAACACTAGCTGTAGAGTATGAACCAAAATTTCCCCATTTCCTTTAGACCACTTCCTACCGTCTCTACCACTTTGTTGCTAACCTTCACCCTGGTTCGAGTAGCAAAACCTCTTACTCTTAACTTTTACTCATCTCCACTTTTTTCTTCTTTTCTTCCTCTACTTGTTGCATATACGCCATAAGTCTAGAGATATCCATATCTTTATTTAACAAGGAAGTCTTGCTCTCCAAGATCAACTCATGAGACAACCCAAAAGTAAACTTCCTTATTCTAGCTCTTATGCTAGACACCAACTCAGGAGCATAACAAGACAGCTAATGAAACTTCAAGGCATACTCCTTTACTAATATCCTATCTTGCTTCAAATTTGCAAATTCCTCAATTTTTACTTCCATCAACATCTGATGAAAGAAGGAATCAACAAAAGTACCTAAGAAGTCATCCCACAAAATAAACTCAGCATCATTGTCTCTAGACATGTCCAACTTCTCATTCCATTGGTATGCCACATCTTTCAGTTGCTAAGCAGTAAACTCTATACCCTCCACATTATTATCATGCATTACACAGAAAATCTTTTCCATCTTATCAATAAAATTTTAAGAATCTTTCTCAACTTAAAAACTAATGAAAATAGGAGGACTCAACCTAATAAATTGACCAACCTTGGTGACCTCAGATGATAGAGAAAGAAAAACAATATGCTCAACCTAGGAGGCCACAAACTAGGTAAGTAAATGAATTGACTAGCGAAATTTAGCATTAGACACTCTAGGCTGGGGTGCCTGAGGAGGGATAGGAGGACCCAGTAGAGCTCCCTCAAGGCAATCAAAAGCAGCGACCCTAGATTAGGTCTAAACTCCTGGAATAAGACAAGTTCCATCCATATTATCCTCAAACATGAGAGAAGAGTTATCGCGGGCATTAGATCTTCTGGGAGGTATGATCTGAAAAGCAAACACACGGGAATTACAGGAGATTCAAGACTTTAGACTCTATAGAATGAAATAGAACAGTACGAAAAAGGAAACATTCATAAATATCTTATAGCCTCTCTTTTATAAGTATGGCGCGCTACATACCAATAAAAGAGACTCTGCTTAACACGACTTTGTTAGACACCTAATGACACCAAAACTAGGCTCTGATACCTTCTTTATCATTACTCAAACTACATCTTGGACGTGATGGGTATCTCAAGTCCCACATGGACTAGAAATCACCCTCTGCACCTAACCAAACAAAATACAACATCCCCTAATGTCAGAGGAATTTTGAACAAATAACAAGATAGCATGTGACAAACTTAGAGAAAATCATAAAAAAATTATAACCAACGACCGATGACTATCCAAACAACTGACCAACACCATCCAACATCCACAGTGATCCAAATAAAGCCTTCTAAACAAAGAACTAAAAACCAATCTTGGTCGGGATATATCCCCAAGTTTGACGAATAATAATGAGAATGAAAATGATAAAGTTAATAATAATAAAGATAGCTATCAACTCAAATCTAAGAATGAAAGTTGGTGAAATACCTAAGACTTTTGGGGAATGAAAGATCACCACTTCACCATAACACCACAAACCAACAAACCAAAATGACCGACCTAACTCTGCATAAAAAAAGTTGAAGAAGCTCCAATGCCTGCATCGCGTGGGGATACAGCGTCTAGAGACGAATAGTGGGGTGAACACTAGTATGTAACTCAGGGATAAGGATAACATAATACCATGATCAATAATTCAAAATCATTCAAAACCAATACACATAATCAAATGCATAGACATAGATATAACACTTGGCGGCATAAGGAACAAGGCTTAACATGTACTTTAATACTTTAGCCTAGATTGTGTAGCTCAACCATCATAACATATACCCAGGGGATATATGGGCCACATTTCTTACCCCTATGGTCGGTCCCAGTGCATGTGTAATGCCCCGATACTACCCTTGATGTCACACAGTGCTTAGGAATATAAGTGATCCCAAGCTAACCCTTGTACTGGCATAACTCATCAGCAACTGAATAAGATACATAAATCTGAAAGAAAGAAAATGAAGAGATGTCTTTGCTAATTATGTTCAAACAGAATTATTTAATATTATTACAACTCTGGTCATACAACTCAAATATGAAATCAAATACATCAACTCTACTGACTGTCAATGAAGCCTCTACTAATATTGACTATAGGTTGCTGGGACATGATCCTAACTACTATTAATCAATGCATTTGAGTAATAAAGTAATGTACAAGAATAACATCTGACTAAAGTCCCCAAATAGGAGAACTCATCAACTGCTAGCTGGAACTGCAACTGTCTAATCATGATATATAGACTACAACTGGTACCTATATTATGAAATAGTGTAGCCACACAGACATATATATAGATCAGTACTTTTGGAATGTACTGAGCATGTGGTGGTGAATACATAAATAAAACAATAACTCAATGCTCATATAAACTTTTCAAGAATGCATGCTAAGTGTAAATGACTCACCTTGGCTTGAGTAAAAAAGCGATGCAAATAATAAACATCAGTAACAAAGCATAAAGACAATCTTTATGAGCCATAACACTTAGGGATCATTTGATTTAAGGTATAAAAAATCCAAGGGATAAGTTATCTCGGGATAAAATTAAAGATCACTTAATTTCTTGTTTGGTTGGAGGGATTAATCCAACTCGGGATAACTTATTCCACCATTTTCCCCTTAGAGATGGGATAACTTATCCCATACACATGGTAGGATAAGTTATACCGGGTAATCTCGGGATAACTAATCCCGGTATTAGTTATCTCAGGATAAAAATTTCCCAACCAAACGACCCCTTAGTTTCTAAAAGCATTACTTTTATTCTTTCTTAGGGATTTTCTTCTAACCGACATAAACCATGTGACCTTTCATAGAGTCCAACGTCTTACCCATGCTAGAGAGAGTTTTCCTACCCTTATCATTAGAATAATACCTTAAATTAAGTGATCACTATACTTAACCCATATTAGGACTTTAAACCTACGGTTGCTCGTAGTTCTAGGACATATGACCTTGGACTCATATCCAACTCGGTGCTAAATACTACTCCCTTATTACTTATATGTTCATACTTTAGGAAATCCATCTTAAAATAGCATAAGGGTTTATAATAAAATCCAATTATGCATCTCTTTGCTTTAAATTATAATCAATATAAACAAAGGTGGATTCCATCTCTTAGCTTAGGGTCAAAAGATCACCTCTTTCTTTAAATATTGACATATACTTATCAGAGAGAACTTAAGAGCATGATCTTCTTGAAATCTCAAACTTAAACTTAGGTCTTGAAATTTATGATCAAAATCATGATGATTCATACCAAAACTTCATGCTCAATAACAATCTTGAAATACTTCACCAATATCAAATCAGGATAGTGCAATCTCATTCATAATAGAAAGCTTATAAGTTAAAACATGAACATAAGCACTTCTTGATAAACTTAAAGCTTTAAATCTCATGATAATAACATGATTCAAGAATATTGAAACTTAGGTATGAACCATAATTCAAAACAAGTAAATTGAATCTTAAAATCATGCAATTTGGGCACAAGAATGAAAGGATACCCTTGTTCATAACCCCACAAACCTTAATAGGCTTGATTTGATGGAGAAAGCTTTACCTTGAAAGCCTTGGAGATGATATCGAAAGCTTTTCTTGGAATTCTTGGACTAGAGAACTTAAATTCTTGTTTATCTTAAAGAGAATGCAACTTGAAGTAAAGTTCTTGGGAGGATTTTAGGGTTTGTTCTCGGAGAGAAATAATGAATAAAGGGCCAAATAATGCTCCTTAGTGGCTTTAATTATGTGTTATTGACGAATTTGGGTAGGGGAATGACCCATTTGTCTTTAAAAACATAGAACCAAAAGCTGTAAAATTGGGGCAGACAATGGAGCGGGTGCCGTGGGCTAATCGCGTGCCCTCACTGCCTCTCTCATGAAAATGGCTATAAATTTTCACTCGGGTATCGGATTAAGGTGAAATTGGTATTGTTGGAAATCTGACTCAATTATCTACAACTTGGTAGGTTTTGAGCTGCAAAAATCTTCATATATAAAAATTTATATACATTCAAAGTAGACCCTTGTAGAATCGAATACCAAACTTTGGACGAATCAAAGGCTCTTAGCTCAACTTTGTTCTAAGTTATTCTTATGAACATTTTTCACTTCGAAATCACTTCACATACTAGAATAAAGATCATAATATGTATATTCAAAAGAATTCATGGGATTAGAGTTTACACTCATAAGAACAATGCTTTAAAGTCTAGCTCAAAAATACAGGGTATTACAGCGTGTAGCCGCATGAACCAGAGAATAATCTCATATATATGCATGGGGGACTCGAACCTCCCAATCATATACTAAGGTAACTTAATCACGCGATCATGTAATCATATGTTGGGGACTCGAACCTCCCTAATAATGTAGTAATAATAAGGTGGACTCGAACCTTCCTAGTCAATTAGACTCGCATCGGCAAATGAAGTTTCTAGTATTAGTCACTCGGACCTTCACTATCACGACTCAGCAACACAACCCCTACTAAGGTCCAATTAAAACATTCATCACACATTATTATTTATCGAAGCACACTACATATATAAGCATATATTGATGGTATCGTCATACCAACTACACTTGTAAGGTAACAACAACATGCCAAAATAATTATATCACTTGGGGAAATTCACTATCCCATTGGTTCAATTTTACAAATTCCCATATTTCACATAATTGAAAACCAATTTCACAATATGGGGTTGGGGCCCTAACGACTTCAAAAGTCACAAGTTTGGTCAAATCAGAATTCCCTAGTTCATTCACCATACCCATGCACCCACAAGTTCAAAATCATAATTAAAGCATGATTAGTCACATGTAAACCATGAGAAAACATTGTTCAACAACAAACATTCAAAACCCTCAACCCTTGATTTCAAACTAGCATAAATATCTCATGAACATTACTTTTAAATGTATGCTTTTAACAATTTAACAATGAGGGAGGAGTAACATGCCTGAAATAACAAGTTTCACGAAAGTAATCCGACAATTAAGCCATTGGATGACCTCCTAAGTATGGCTGATTGAGAGAATTGAAGAGAGATTTTTTAAAGTGTTTTATGAGTTAAGAATAATAGTGGGGTCCCCTAATAGGGTTTTAAGTCTTGGGTTGCAATTGGGGTAAAGGGTAAATGTCCAAAGTGCCCTTAATGAAAAAACTAAAAAATTTTCCCAAGTGACTACGGGTCACTATACGAGTCGTATAGACACATTATAACTCGGCACCCTGAGTTGTTGCCAAGATAGTTTCTAAGAAACCCACATACTATTAACCCTATGACTAAACTGGCACCACTCGTCATAGGACCCTATGACTCATAAGCTCCAATTATAGTCAACACAGAACCCGATTGGGTTAACACTGGACATCCTACAATTTAATCCTAACGACTCGTAACAAGTCCTTATGACTCATGGTAAGCCACCATACTCAGAGAAGAACTGTGCCACTAAATTTATGATTTGGTTATGATTCGATCCCAACGACTCGACATGGATCTTTACGAATCGTGACCCCAAGTCATACCCAAGGCAGTAACTGCAACACCATTCACTGGCCACCTTACAATTAGGGTCACCTAACCCGTTAACATACCCAATGAATCATAGGGTGAGTCATAGTCAGGACAGTGAGGATACAATTACAAAAATTTTAAAGGACCCAAAACTCAAGGCATTACAAATAATTGATGTAACGACCATGAATGTACCGAATCTATGCATGCTATCACCAGTATTCAGATAATGGAACCATAAGCATTAGTATATCAATAACTACAATCACAACCTTTACAAGGATAGACACTTACCGAATGATCAACTCACATCATAACACGGCCTTGGGCCCAATAATGTGTCTGAAACTATTACAATATCATAATCATGGCCTTTTGCCCGCATACATATCTTGAACCCATGTTAAAATTATATCAATACATTATTTCATATTTATAAGTCGTAGCATATTTACGAGATCTAACATATTTATAAGCCATAAAGCATATGTATAATTGTCTCACGCATAGGAGGCATCTCACATCTAGGAGGCATAATTCATTAATGAAGCATAATGCATAACTATTAGAACATCATCTCTATAAGCCATTAATTATAATCCGAGAAAAGTCATCTCAATTTACCAAGCCACAAAGTAAATTTATTTTAAAGGCTCAGTAGTCTCAACTAGGCCTAATATATACAACTAAGTCTACAAGGTCTAACACAGGTCTTGGCCTAAGGTGGGTCAGAAGAACCCACTTCTAATCCTTAATGTCCATATTTAGGCAATTTATACCCCAAACTTAGCTATGGTATCTACTGCAACTTCTAGATGTTAAGCAAGCCATCGTAAGATAGGAATTTCATTTAGAAACAAGGGCATTTAAGTCAATCCTACACAAATTATGGTTTCAAGATCACTACACTAGACCAACTAAGGCTAGCCATACTAACCATGATTCCAATACTTAAACCACATCCTAGACCTCGAATCATATCATATTCATGCTATAAAATAGTCCAACTAGGGAGAAGGCGATAGGGTTCTAAAAGAGTAATAAGTGTTTCACCTTATAGGTCTAAGAACCTCATCTAATCCCCAAACTTAAATAATCAAGACTATGTCACTCTATACATAATCACTCTTAACATTATCATTCACACGCAATATGTATCACTCATCATCTTATGAAGAACAATAAACAGAAGCCTACCTCAAAGCTGAACTACAAAATCTTAGATCATTCACCAACTTCTATCTTCACTTCACAATAGCAAAATTTCATCACACTATTAAAATGGTAATTTACTCATCAATATGAAAATACTAATACCCATATTACAGCATTGTGCTTCGAGTCCAAAAATGACACCAAAAATCCCAAGTAGGTCTCACTTACAAAAATCATGTTGCTGAGGTCAACCCAATGGTTATACATCAACAAAGAATCTTAACCCTCAAGAAATGGGTGAAAACCAAGCAATTTTTGGGCTTAAATCAAGCCCTAAGTGATTTTGGTTTTGGTTAAATCATTAAGAAATTCAAGAATGAAATTGAAGAATTCTTACCTTAAATCCGAAGATATTCATAATAAAAGATGTTAATCAAGCTACCAAGTCACCCCAAAGACTCAATTTTGAGTTATCACACTCATTTAGGGTTTCTAGGTGTCGAGGATGAGTAAAAAAATGGCTAAATACGGCTTGAAGGGCGCTTTTATATCCTTACCAAGTATAGAGATGTTGTTATCGCAATCCAGGGATGGCAATCGAACTAGGGCAATTGCAATAACCCTATAGCAATCCTGGTATCCCTCTATGCACCACATATCAGCAATGTCAAAATGTCACAACCCGATAGGGAGCCTTTTCGTAATGGGCATTCCATGTCCAACCGGGATCAGAGACCACCGCCGTTACCCAACCCAACCTCCTATCGTCTGCCCTAAGTTGGCTGAATTTTAAGCATATAACAAGATAGTGTAATAGCTCACATAAAGACTCCAGGATAGGATCACATCTGTGATCGACTCAACCGAGTCCAACCATCCCACACCAACCGCCCAACCGTACCAAACCATACCAAAGGCCATAACAAAATAAGTTCCAACACCTAATATAATTAATCCTAAAAGAAAATATGATGAAACAACCAACAATCCTGTCGACTAGTGCCAACCCCAATGTCAATACCAATACTAAGGCTGACACCAATACTGATCCCACCCATTCCAACCATAGTAGTACCACAAAGACTCTAACCAAATTCGTAATAAAATCCGGTTGGGACATGCCCCCAACCATGGCCAAAACCAATCTCCAAAATAAAATCAAAGTGTCTTGAAATATCCATGACATGAAATGGAGCCTTTTGAAAGGATGGAAGGTCACCACTTAAGTTCAAATGTTGATCCCCGAGTCAATCACAATGTAGGAGGAGCAGAACGGTCAATTCATGCATAGCGTGGGTATACAGCTACCAGTAGACAGGTTGGCGAGTGAATGCTAGCATGCTCTCAAGATATGAATAAAATAATGTCATTTATAAACCAAGTAAAACCATCTGTATGCACATAACCGTACATATATATATAACCATGCCCGGAAAAGGAACCGAGTTTAGAATGCCATTAAAACCTTTACCTGGGTTGTATAGCTTGGCCGTCCTTAGACATCCATTGGCTATATGGGTTCAGCTCCCCCTACTGAAAGGGATCCAGTGTATGTAGCCACATGACCAGGGAAGAAAAACTGGGATGAATAGTACATCCCCCAAATATAAAGTATGACATCATGAACACGGTCACCAAGACCAACCTCACATCGGCAAATATGAGTTTCCAATTTTCGTCCCCCTAGGACCTCCACCTTCCACAGCTTTGCTACACATGCCGCCATTATTGCCCAATTAAAACCATTACTAAAAAACCAACCAATCCATTTACCATTTATTAACCAAGGCCATTTACTGGTTGTATCGTCATACCGACCATACTTGCAAGTACTATCCATAGCCAACCAAATATAGGTTTAAAGGGACTTCCAAGTGCCCTTCCTTTTACCATATTAAACCACTTGGGGGATTCCAAGTACCCAAAAAGCATAACAATTTAGCGATTTACCTTTCCAAGCCATTTAAACCATGCATAATTCCTTTACCACATTTTAAAACAAGCAAGAATTTCATTAAAAGTAGTCAATCTAATAAAAACTTTATTATAGGCCTTTTGTCAAACACATTGGGGGCATAATATAACCAAATCCAATTCCAATTAACATTAAACCATTCCCATGCAATCCAATTATTCAAAACCACCATTAATGCACATAAAGAATAATTAAAACCACAAACCCACAACCAACTTTTTAATATCAAAACCCCCAATTCATTTTTGAAAACCAAAATAATACAATCAATAAAGTCATGAAAATATTCATAAAACCATTCTTTTAGATAGAATTAACAATGAGGGAAGAGATCATGCCTTAAACCAAGATGATGATGGAAAGAAATCACTAAGACAAGCCCCAAATTAATCCTGTAGTTGAAACCCTAGCTTCTCTTACCAAAAAGTTTTTGAGAGAACTATAGTGTTTTTTGGAAGAGTTTCTAAGGGTTAATGAATGGAATAATAGGGTAAATAACCTCCTAAGTAGGTTAGAAGTCGTGGGACCTTATTAGGACAAGTAGGGAAATGTCCAGAATACCCCAACTTAAGTTTTATAAAATCCCATCCCAGTGGTACGACTGACCCTCACAAGTCGTACCCTCCAATACGATTGGTACCCTCCACTCATATCCTAAACTCAACCTTTGGATCCAACACTATCCAGTGTATGACTCATCCTACCCATGTTGTATTGACAATATATGATCCAAACCCTTCACCCATTCCCTGGCAAGATAGAATCACAGAAGGTTTGAATGCCATCCACCATACGAGTCTTGGGTATGACTCGTACCCTGGGTTACGGCTCACGGTGAGACACTCATACTCAGATCCAACCTAAGTAACCAAGTCTAAGATTAAGTTAAGGAACCAAACAATCTATTTCCACCAATACAACTCATACCCCTAAGTCTTATCCATTCCAGTAACCAAAATCCATTCCACAAACCAACACTAGTCAGCATACGAATGGACCTTACCATCCATACCCCAACATACGGCTCGTACCCATGAGTGTATTAGGTCCAGAGACCAAAATTCCAAGAAATTTTCCAAGGGTCAAAATCTAGGGTGTTATAGTCTCCCCTACTAAGAACATTCCTTCCCGAATGGCGGACAAAGTAGGGGTAACCACACCCATGAGTCATTTGCATTATCAAATATATTCATAATCTTTAATAAACTTTGAAAACAAGGAGTCAAAGATATTAATCTTTCCTTTAACAAACTCAAAACATAAAGATGTGTTAAAGATACATACCTTCCATACTAATCCCAAAAGCAGAAAATAGATGTGGATTCTTGGACTTTATGTCCTCTTTCGTTTCCCAACTAGTCTCTTCCAACTTGTCATTTCGCCATAGAACCTTAACCGAGGCCACATTCTTGGTCTACAATTGACAAACGTTCCTATCAAAGATCACAACTGGATTTCCTTATAAGACAGAGAATATGTAATACCCTATCTTTCCAAGAAAACAACTGTAAAAGGATCACCAATAAATTTCGTCAACATGGAAACGTGAAAGACTGGATGAACCAAGCTCAAGCTAGAAGGCAACTCCAGCTCATAAGCAACATTACTAACTTTTCGTAAAACCTCATAAGGACCCACATACTGGGGACGGAGCTCTCCCTTCTTCCCAAACTGCATTACTCCCTTCAAGGGAGATACCTTAAGGAAA
This sequence comes from Capsicum annuum, assembly GCF_002878395.1. Classification (NCBI taxonomy): domain Eukaryota; kingdom Viridiplantae; phylum Streptophyta; class Magnoliopsida; order Solanales; family Solanaceae; genus Capsicum; species Capsicum annuum. Next base: position 87,892,676 of record NC_061119.1, on the reverse strand, counting down.
ACCTTATCCCTAACCTCAAACTCCAAGGCTCTATGCCTAACATCCGCATAGAATTTTGGCGACTTTGGGTAGTCTTAAGCCTATACCAAATCACCTTTACCTTATCCATAGCCTGGTAAACTAAGTTGGGACAAAACATATCCGCCTCACTAAGGTCGAATCAACCAATAGGAGATCTACATATCCTATCAAACAAATGTAGATGTTCAACCCAATTACCACCATAATCAATCACACAAGCCTAAAGAATATCCTCTAATGTATGAATAGTTCTTTCTGCTTGCCCATCCGTCTACGGATGGAAAACAGTACTTAGACTAACCTTAGTCCCCAACCTTTTTTGAAGAGATCTCCAGAAATGAGATGTCAACTGTGTCCCATGATCAGAAATAATCAAAACAGGAACCCAGCAGCTTCACAATCTCCTGAAGATATAGCTTCACATAATCTTTCACCAAAAAGGTAGCCTGCACTGGTAAAAAGTGGGCAAACTTAGTCATCCTATGCACGATGACCCAAATTGAATTATATTGATTCTGATACTGATGAAGACCAATAACGAAGTCTATTGATCGCTTTCTATTTCCATTCGGGAAAATCAATTTCTTGATAAAACCCTCTTGGCCTCATGTGCTCAACCTTATAATGTTGACACACTATGCACTTGGCCACAAAATCAGCCACATCCCTCTTCATGCCATTCCACCAATAGATCTCCTTTAGATCATGATACATCATAATCAGGCTGGGATGAACAATATAGAATGATTCATGTACCTCATCCAAAATCCTTTGCCATAAACCATCGACATCAGGAACACACAACCTCCCTCAGTACCATAAAGTACCGTCACCACAGATCTCAAACACCATCACCTTTTGCCTACCAAGATCACTCTTGATTTACATCAAGATAGTATCTAGCACTTTCTTCTCTTTAATCTCCGCACCAAGAGATGATCGAACCACTTCTTGCACAATCACACCACCATTCTTAGAGTCCAAGAGGTAAAATCTAAGATTAGCAAAGCGGTGAATACCTTTCACCAATTCCCTCTTTCCTTCCTCCACATGAGTCAAACTTCACATGGATAACCTGCTAAGAGCATCAGCAACACATTATCTTTACCTGGATGGTAGTGAAGACTCATATCATAGTCCTTAAGAAGCTCAAGTCATCTTCTCTACCTGAGATTAAGCTCCTTCTGAGTGAACACACACTGTAGAATTTTATCATTATAGATGATATCCACTTGAACACCATACAAATAATGCTGCCATATTTTCCAAGAAAACACAACCGCCAATAGCTTTAAATCATGAGTAGAATGATTCCTCTCATGCACTTTTAACTTCCTGGAAGCATAGGCAATCACCTTCTTATGTTGCATCAACACACAACCAAGCCCTACCTGAGATTCATCACGATAAACCACGAACCCATATTTCCTTTCAGAAAAATCAAAATTGGAGCCGAAGTTAGCTTTTTCTTCAACTTCTCATAACTCCCTTCACAAGCATCTGACTAAGAAAATATGACCTTCTTCTAAGTCAACTAAGTCAAAAAAGCAGCTATAAATGCAAGGCTTTACACAAACCGCCTATAATACCAAGCTAAACCCAAGAAGCTACAAATGTTTAATGGAGTCGTGAATCTAGGCCACCTCTTTACAACAGCAAACTTTTGCGAATCCATCATGATCCCCTTACTAGAAATAATATGACCAAAGAAAGTTAGAGTGTTCAACCAAAACTCGCATTTAGAGAACTTGGCATACAACTGTTGTTCTTTTAAGGTCTGCAACACCATTTAGAGGTTATTAACATGATCTACCTCACTCTTTGAATAAACTAGAATGTCATCAATAAACACAATAAAGAAGAGATCTAAATAGCGATGAAAAATCTTATTCATCAGATCCATAAATGTTGCTGGAGCATTAGTCAACCCAAATAACATTACCAAAAATCTCATAGTGCCCAAAATAGATATGAAAAGCCATCTTACGGATATCCACCTCCCTAATATATTGTTGATGGTACCCAGACAAAAGGTCCATCTTAGAAAAGAACTTGGCACCTTGCAACTGATCAAACAGATTATCTATCCTTGGAAGAGGATACTTGTTCTTGACCGTCACATTGTTCAACTATCTATAGTCAATGCATACCGAAGGAAACCATTCTTCTTGCGCAAAAACAACACCAATGCACCCCACGGAGATATACTAGGACGTATGAACCCCTTGTCCAGAAGATCCTTAAGTTGCTCCTTGAGTTCTCTCAACTCATCTGGATCCATTCTATACAGAGGAATGGAAATTGGAAGAGTGTCCAGAACTAGATCAATACCAAACTCTATTTCCTTATCCAGAGGAACACAAGGAAGATCATCCGGAAAGACCTCTGGAAACTCATTAACCATTGGAACTGACAGAAAAGAAAGACCTTTTGAGTTAGAATCTTTAACCTAAACCATTTGATAAAGACAATCTTTAGAAATTAACCTCTGAGCTCTAAGATAAGAAATAAATCTCCCCCTAGGAGCTAAAGAACAACCCTCACATACTATAACTAGTTCACCAAGGAACCTAAAGATAACCCAACGGGTTCTATAATCCAAGGACGCGTAATAAGACTGTGACCAATCCATACCCAGAATGATATCGAAATCCACCATACCTAACTCAAATAGATCCACCAAGGTTTGCTTGCCACCAACAAATACTAGACACCCCCTATTGACTCTCTTAGGAATAACCGAGTCACCTACTAAGTAGAAACAAAAAAAAGATCTAAAATAACTTTTGGATTAAAACCAAAAGGTACAGCCACATAAGGAGTCACATAAGTGAGAGAGGACCCAAGATCAAGCAAACAATATATGTCATAAGAGAAAAGTTATAATGTACCAGTAACGACATCAGGCGATGCCTCAGATTCCTATCAGGACGTCAAAGCATACAACTTGTTCTTACCATCACTAGAGCCTAAAGCAGTAACAAAAGTAGATCTACACCACCAGGTATAGGAGTAAAAGATGAAGCCAGTGGAATTTTATTCTACCCTATAGCAACCTTATTAATCACACAATCCCTAAGTCGATGGTCTGTTTAGCCATACTTGAAGTATTTTTCCCTTCCTTTATCTCAATAACCCTGATGAGGACAATCATAGAATTGATAAAGAGGGCATGAAGATACTGACTAACCTCCAGTCGCCTAAGATTGGGCACCCTGTGCTAGGAAATTATCACCACCTTGATGACGCCTGTCACTCGACTGGCAAGGAACACTAGCAGATAAGAAGGAACCAGAACTCCCTCACTTCTTTTCCTTCCATTTGCCACTATCTCGACCATCCTAAGATTAAGAACCTTCCTGGTCAAAAAAGTTGCTCCTCTTACCCTGTCGTTCTCTAAACTCTACTTATTTTCTCTTCTCATCCTTTACCTACTGCATAAGAACAGTCAACCTAGAGATGTCCATTTCTCTAATCAACAAGGTAGTCTTGCTTTCCAGAATCAATCCAGAAATGAACTTCCTCATTCTTGCCTGCATGTCAACCATAAAATAAAGAGCATACCTTGACAATTGGCAAAACTGCAAGGCATACTCCTTAACAGACATCCTTCCCTACTTGAGGTTCATAAACTCTTCCATCTTTGCTTCCCTCAACTTTTAGGGAAAGAAATAATGTAATAAGGCCATAGAAAAAATATCCCACAAGACTGATTCTTCCACATCACCCCTATCCCTGTCTCACTCTTCATACCATAATATGCAACATCTTTAAGATGATAAGCTGTAAAGTTTACCCCCTCCACATTGGTATCCTACGTTACCCGAAATAACTTTTCCATTTCATCTAATAAGCCTTGCGGATCCTCCTCCACCTTCACTCTAGAAAAAGTTGGAGGACCCATTTTCATAACTTGGCCAATCCTTATGGCCTCGATAAACAAAGTACCAGTCATACCCCACTTAGTCTGAGCAGCGACCATCTGAGTAATAACATGAATAGACTGACAAAACTCAGCATTAGTCACCTCAGCTTGATGAGGAATAGTAGCAATCAGAAGAACTCCAGAACTATCAGGGATAGGACCGTGAGATCGATGATGCACCCGTTCAGCATTGCCCTCAGATAGGATAGAAAATTTTCTTGTGTTCTATATCTACGAGGTAAGATCTGAAAGATGAACAAACAAAGATTAGAGATGATTCCAGGACTGAGACTCCAAGCTTGAAAATTGAATATTAAGAAAGTGAAACATTCCTAAATGCCTTGTAGCCTCTCCCTTATGAGTGTGGCACACTACACACCTCTAAAAGAAACTCTACTCGACACGGCTTTATGGACTTCCAATTGACCATGAACCTAGGCTCTCATACTAACTTGACATAACCTAATTGAGGGCCTTTTCGTGATGGGCTTCCTAAGTCCGAGATCGAAGACCACCTCTATTACCCAACCTAACCTCTATCTGCCTGCCCTGAGTTGGACAGATTTCGAGCATATAATAAGATAGTGTAACAGCTTACATGAAGACTCTGGGTAGGATCACAACTGTGACTGTCCCAACTGAGTCCAACCATCATACTCCAGCTGCCCAACTATACCAAATCATACCAAAGACTATAAACCAGGCCATAACTAAATAAGTTCCAAAACATAATATAATTGATCCAAAGATCTCAGGATAAGGATAAAATAATGCCATTTATAAGCAAAGTAAAACCATCCATATACACAAAACCATACATATATATATATGTAACCATGCCAAAAAGGGGGGCCGGGTTTAGCTTGCCATTAAAACCTTTACCTGGGATATGTAGCTTTGCCATCCTAAACCACCCATGGGCTATATAGGTGCAGCTTCCCCTACTGAAAGGGCCCTAGTGCGTGTAATTGCACTACTAGGGAATAAAACCTGGGATTACTAGTACATCCCCTAAATATAAAGTGTGACATCAAGGACATGGTCACCAATACCAACCACACATCAGCAAATATGAGTTTCCAATTTTGGTCCCCCCGAGACCTCCACCTCCCACGACTTTGCTATGCATGCCACCATTATTGCCCAATTAAAACCATAAGCCATTACCAAGCAACCAACCAATCCATTTACCATTTATTAACCAAGGTCATTTTGTGGTGGTATCATCATACCGACCATACCTGCAAGTACTATCCACGGGCAACCATATATAGGTTTAAGGGGACTTCCAAGTGCCCTTCCATTAACCATATTAAACCACTTGGTGATTTCCTTTTCCCTAAAAGCATAACAATTTATCCATTTACCTTTCCTAGCTATTTAAACTATGCATAATTCCTTTGCCAAGTTTTAAAATATGCAAGAGTTCCATTAAAAGTACTCAAAGCAATGAAAACATTATTATAGGCATTTTGTCAAACACATTGGGGGCATAATATAACCAAAACCAATTCCAATTACCATTAAATCATTCCCATGCAATCTAATTATCCAAAACCACCATTAATGCACATAATGCAGAATTAAAACCATGGAAAACCATAACCAACCATTTAATATCAAAACCCCCAATTCATATTTGCAAACCAAAATCATACAATCAATGAAGTCATGAAAACATTCATAGAACCATGCTTTTAGATAGAATTACCAATGGGGGAAGAGAACATGCCTTAAACAACTATGATGATGGAAAGAAATCACCAAGACAGGCCCCAAATTAATCTTCTAGTTGAAACCCTAGCTTCCCTTGCCAAAATGTTTTGAGAAAATTATAAAGTGTTTTAGAAGAGTTCTAAGTGTTAATGAATAGAATAATAAGGTAAATAACCTCCCAAGTAGGTTAGAAGTCATGGGCCCTCATTATGATAAGTGGGGCAAAGTCTAGAATACCCCCGCTTAAGTTGCATAAAACACCATCCCAGAAGTATGACTGGCCCTCACAAAATGTACCCTCCAATACGATTGGTACCCTCCACTCGTATCCTAGCCTCAACCTTTGGATCCAACATTGTCCAGTGTATGACTCATCCTACCCAAGTTGTATTGACAGCATACGATCTGTACCCTTCACACGTATCCCTAGCAAGATAAAATCATAGAAGGTTTGAACACTGTCCACCATATGAATCTTGGGTATGACTCATACCATGGCTTATGGCTCATGATGAGCCACTCATACACAGATCCAACCCAAGTAACCAAGTGTAAGATTAAGTTAAGGAACCAAACAATCTAGATCCACTAATATGACTCGTACCCCTAAGTTGTATCTATTCCACTAACCAAAATCTATAACACCAATCAACACTGGTCAGCATACGAATGGACCTTACCATCCGTACCCCAACATATGGCTCGTACCCTTGAGTTATATTAGGTCCAAAGACAATAAATGTAGGAAATTTTCTAAGATCAAATCCCAGGGTATTGTACAAAAACTTATTTTTGACCCTCAAAACTCATTCGAAACCCTATGAAAATGATCCAATAGTAAAACTTAAGTGTAAACCACATTTCATATCCAATAGAATCTTCAAAACTTTCATCGAAGATTGTTTTGACAAAAAGTAGGGCCCACACCTATAGTTCCATTTTTCAGAAAATCCGTTCAATAGACCAAAATAAGCCTGAAAGCCTTGGGACCTGAATAAAAGGTCCCCATATCCTAAAATCGTAGTTTCAGATGTTATGGCAAATTTGGATTTTCCATCTCAGGTCATTTTGACCAACTATGGGTCCCACACCTAAATTATCAATTTTCCAACTTTTCGACCAATAGGTAAAAATGAGCTCGGTGCATTTGGACCTGAACCAAAGGTCTACCCAACCTAAAATCTATATTCCAGAGCTACTAGTGCAGTCAAAATTTACATCCAAGATTGTTTTATTGAAGTTCACACTCGATGTCCATTTGGAACCAGCAAAAACTTCTAAACAGGGAATTGGTTCTAAAAATCAAACAAAGTGCCCAATAACCAAACTGTCAGTCCCAACGAGTCATAAATAACTTGGGAAAACTATGGAGAAGCCCTAACAGCAAAGATAAGCTGAAATACAAAAAATAACCTGAAGGGTCATTGTAATATCCACTACTTAATGGACTTTTATCCCTAAAAGTCATCGGAAAAAAATAATGTCAAAGCTCGATGAGGTGTTAGGATTGCATGCTCCTAGCATGACTTCTAAAATAACCTCTACGAAGAGACAACACTTGCAAGGAATATTGTCACAAGTATCCCATCTTTAGCCAGCTCTCTCTCTTAACTTCCATACAATCAAAACTCAATCCTAACAACTAGCTGGCTTACAACGCAACCAAAAAAGGCTAATGCACACAATTAAACCATAACACACTGACACCATCTCGATATCCATACAAATCAACAAAGTACCATCTGATCCAAAACCAACCCAAGACATAAGTCATACCACCTACTCCAAATCCAAATATAACTTTCCTTTACCATCTTGCACCTACTATCCACTCCAAACCAGGAGAAAAATTATTTGAGTCCTATCCGCACAATCTCATTATAGACAACTCATAGAACTGAGGTTGATCCGTTGAAAGTTTATTCGACAAACATGAGCATAAGTTCATAAGGAGCTTTCTGGGAACACAGATGAAGATAATCAAGGAATACAATCTATGCCATGCTTCAACAAGTTCAAAGGGTAAACAAAACTGGAATCCAAAAGATTAAGGCAGAACTACTCATCACTAAAGAATCTACTCCAAGATGTTTTATCAATTGAGAATGAAATCACACTAAATCGAACTAAGGTATATTACTCCCACTGAGTATATCATCCAAAACTTTCAAAGTTGACTAAAGAGTCGAAGTCAAAGCTGAAGGAACCAATATCAGGTCCATGGGCTATCAACTGAACACTTATCCACTATAATCCATTCGTAGTCAAGAAAACCAAATAGGTAATAATGGAGGAGGCTCAACCAGCGTATAAATATAATCAAAACTGAGAACAAATCTAAGATGAAGGTTGCATGCAAACTCTACAACACTAAAATGAAATCTCAACACTGAGGCTAAATCGCTCGATCTCAACTATCCAACCCAAACCTAAACAGAGGTAGGCATTCATATTTTAAATCTATCATAACCTCCAAATCGCCATCCTAAGGCATCCAACCTTAATTTGAGCCATCACATCCGAACTAAAGTCAAGTACTCACATCGACCATCCTATCTAAATAAGAAATATCTGTATCATATTATGCCGAGTCAAAATTAAAAAATAGTGAAAGAATAGAATCGCAATAGAGGATAAATCACTAGCTAAAAACTCAGGAAATCCACTCCATATCCGTTGGAGGTCGCAAACTATCAAAGAATACTCAAGACTTATAAATGCCACAAACTACACTTGCGACGACAATTACTCTAGCAACTTAGAGAAATTCTACTCAAGTCAAAAACTAACCAATCCAGTACTTAATCTCGGCAAAGAATAGCCATAGACTCATATCATCAAGGAAAAATACTCTACCAAGCCTCATTAGGCCAAACAAACTATGGAATGGGGATTCTCTAAATCTACCCAAGAATTACATCATCAAAGAGGAAATATACCAATCTCGAAACCAAGGTTAAAGTTAAGACCACAACTAGAAAATCAGAAACTTGAGATAAAAAACTTCTAATTTTACAACTCAAGAAGAGATCATAGCAAAGGCCACCTGCCTCTAACTCCCTAACTCATGAAAGACAAGAATCACATCACGATGATAATGGAGCATCCAACTCCATACATATAACAAGTGCAAATCATTACTAGGAGGTGAATCTAACAAACCTAAGAGATATAGCCATTACATCACGATATCATTATCAAACCACTATCAACAATGAAATAGCCACAAATAAAGATCGGATCCAAAACTAGTCAAGCTCAAAAATGGGCTACATAGGAAAAGATGGCCAATACAAAAGCCTTTGCAACCTAGAAAGAAAGTCTAAGAATCCCAAAACTCAATAATGGGCAATGTAACTAAATTACGAACTTTAGAACCACATAGAACCATGAAAGGTTAACATACCTTCGATACCACATTATATTCCCGAATTAATCTAACACAGCTAACCAAGGGAAAATCAATCAACCTTACTACACTATAGGAAAGAAATTATCAAATCAGGCTATATCTACTCAAGCGAGGATCATTACATCAAGTAATACTATCAACATTAATAATAATCTCATGCAGTGATAGCAATAGTAACAACAATATCAATATCAATATCAATATAATGAATAGGTAGTACCAAAATGAACATCAATATTATTTACCACTCAAGGTCCAGAATATAAATGGGACTCAAATCAAAATGATACTCTCATAATGAAAAATATCTACACAAAACTACTCCATCCACTACTAAAAGAAATAAACCATGGTAGTAGTCACATAAACATGAAATTAATAGGAAGGAACACTATAATCAGTATGAACTCATCAGGGCATATAATCATCATTGAGTACAAAGACCCCAATACACACAAAATAATATAAATGCAAGAAAAAAAAGCACACCTATCATCATGACATCTACAACCACATGTCTGACGGATCTAAAGGAGGGAAAATCTAAATGGGTCTAAACTCAAACCAACCAACTAAATCATCAACTGAGGTGCCAAACATACTATCTCTAATTGAAGGTGCCACATTCATCATGAGGCTGATTAGAATGAGCTTAAAGATTGACAATCCCATATCGAGACACTATCTAGACCAATAATTGATATCTTTACAGTCATAGCATACTCCTAAAGAACCAACATAGCGAGAACACAAACTGATCCCAAATGGCAGGCCAACTGAAGTTGAGAGCAAACACTAATATTATATCTATCCTTCCCACAATCATAATTGCCTTAATAACTCTAGGCTGGGGGGGATACAGGCTAACTCTATTTAATTAACTAACTCATAGTCTGAAATGTTACCTGCATAGAGCTAATAAGCGACAAGTAGACCTGAACTCTACCAGATGGATCCTCACTCCTGGATAAAATACCGATAGCGTTATATTGATGGCATGGTCTTTTTCCGCCACCTCCATAAGTATCAATACATATTCTCTCTGAGGCCCTTATACAGTAAAAAATTTGAGAGAAGGGAGACCCAAATGCTATTATATACTTCAATGCCAAATTGAGTGGAAATGCTAATCCTTAAATAAATCCATGCCCCAAGTTTAGCTCAAAGTGATATAGAATAGGAAAATATCTAACCCATTAGAGAAATCCAATCTCATACCCAAAAATTGGTAAAGAAACCCAGATGAACATATATAAACCCAACTCTGGTCTGAGAACTACTTGAAGAATTAAATGTCATCCATGATGAAGAGAGATCTGCAATATCACTTAGATCCCCAATGCTGAACTTCAAAGGCTGAAGTGGTCACGATCTTAATTAAAGCCTAATCTGAACCCCAAATCCTTCTGGCTTATACTAAAGATGACATCCATCTCTAACTCTCTAGTTGGACACTATGATAAAACTCTAAAAACACATGTTGATGTCTCATCTGCATCTATCGATCATCTTGTATTACCTAATTTGCATTATAAATTAGGGAAAGAATAGAGTCAAAGAATGTGTTCGAGGTTCATAGCAATGTGGACACACAATAAGAAGTCAAGAAATGAATTTCCTAAAATATCTCTATAGCCTCTCAAAGATTGGTTATAGACGTCTCTGTACCGACACACAGGATTCTACTAAACACTTAGCTCTTGTACCAATACATCAGTTCATGATGATGCCCAATATTACCCTCTAGTAGGCAAGACAAACTCATAGTCTTGAATGGCTAGTAATGTACTGCTCAAATAAATAAAGAAAGGAAAGCAAAAAAAGATGCAATAATAGATCAAATACATAATAAAATCCTAAAACCTGGTGGTATCAACAAGAGCTTTTACATAAGAAGATTTGAAAGTGAAGTAAAAACAAACACATTGATACAACTTATCTCCAAATATAATATAGAGACTAGTCTACTACATAAGAGAGAGATAAGTAATACTCTGAATGTCAGGAGATCACTCTATGTCTCTAAACCATGGCTGATATATATGATGTACACATCAATGGTAATAACCCATATTATGATCTGTAGGCAGCAGAAGTGCAGTATGAGTACCAAATATGTTGTACTCAGAAGGCAACTGCTGACTGAGGTCCAAAGATAAGATAGATACAAATAACACATAAATAGAATAGAAAATTACACCCAAATTTTCAAAAACCATATAAGACAACCAATGAGATAATAAGGATAAATATCTTATTCATGTCCAAAAGATTAACATATTAAGGCTAAGGAAGTAGTAAGAATGCACTATCTTATTCTATCCATACTTAGGAATCTAAACACAATACCGTATATCACAGGCCAATATACAAAGTAAAGATGGAAGAAATATGTATAGAAGTATACAAAGCGAAGGAATGAATATACGATCTGAATCAATGAAAGAGATGGATATAAAGTAACACCATAGCTACATATAGCTAAGTATGAATATATATATAATTATATAAGCAAGGTCTACGCGAAGTATAGCCTAGATCATCAGAGTAGCTATATAAGACCTTATAATCATATCAGGAGATAGTGTTAGAATACTCAGGGTTCTAATCTATATATCAAGTCATCAGCAAATCATGTATAATAATATAATTGCAAGATAATAAGGTAAAAATCATACCTCAAGTCTTGATACCGAATCAATAACCATATTTTCATAAACTAGCTATAACAATGACCATAATAATGATAATAATAATGTCAATAGCAACGCAATTAATAGGCAATTCTGAACAACCAAGTACCTATATGGGCCTATGTGTTCCCCTTTTGCCCTAGGCTCAGAAAGATCAATCAATATACAATAACACAAGGCATAGTTATCACTCATATCTATACAACTCTCTCATACGAGCTGATCGATAAATATGTATACTAGTAATAGGCGATGCGCATGTAAGTATGTATGCACCAGAATCCACAATATCATAATACCAAATTCATACTCATCACTTTTATAATTATCATTATCATCCTCTAGCCATGCCGGGTATATATATATTTTCTATACATAGGGCTAGCCGGACTCGAACCGTTAGATATGCACATAGGCACATCAATATAATCATCATTCGGCCTTGTCGGGCATCAATATCATCATCATAACATCCTCCAGCCTTTTTGGGTATCATAATATCCTCCAGCCATTCCAAGTATCATCACATCATCATAATATCCTCCAGCCTTTCCAGGTATCATTACATCATTATAATATCCTCCGGCCTTGTCGGGTATCATCACATTATAATAATATCCTCTGGCCTTTCCAGGTATCATCATTATATCCAAATCAATGTCAATGATAGAGAGTGATCCCCACGGGGGATAAAGTAAAGTGCAAGCCCTACGATGACTAAAGTAAAGAACAAGACCTACGAGAGCTAAAGGAAATAAATATAAAAGGGAAAAGAAGGTAGAGTAGACTTCAATAATTAAGCTCTCATCATCAATATCACATTATCAATAAACATATATACATAACATGAATATTATAGCCTTTATCGGGTTTTACTCAAAATTCATATTATTAATCCAGCATCTTTCTCCATCTCACAGCAGAGATATATGCATCTAGATATGATAGGTACACGGGCTCAACCCGTTGCTAAAAAAGAGAGTCCGTAAATTTGTTACCCGGGGTGAACATCAAAAATAAATCATTATAAAAGTATAGAAAGGGTCCTTCATGACCGGATTAATTAGTCGATCAAATCATAGACCACAACTTATCTTGGTCAAGTCTTTAAAACACCATTATTAACCTTTTTCACACATAAGTAATTCAATAAAATAGGCATTTATTATGATGAAGAAATCCATTTTTAAGGTAGGAAGTGGGCTTTAACTCTTAGTTAATGACAACAATAATAATATTATCATAACATTAAAATCGTATTAATCATAGATGCAATGACCATGAATATACCAAATATATGCATGCCATCACCAGTATTCATACAATGGAACCATTAGCATTAGTATAACAACAAATACAATGACAACTGATAGACACTTCCTGGATGATCAACTCATATCATAACATGGCCTTGGGCCCAATAATGTGTCCGAAACATTACAATATCATAATCATGGCCTTTGGCCCACATACATATCTTGAACCCATGTTAAAATTATATTAATACATCATTTCATATTTATAAGCGATAAAGCATATCTATAATTGTCTTATACATAGGAAGCATATCACATCTAGGAGGCATAATGCATCAATGAAGCATAATTCATAACTATAAGGAATATCATTGCTATAGGCCATTAGTTATAATCCGAGGAAAGTCATCTCAATTTAAGAAGCCACAAATTTAATTTATTTTAAAGGCTCAGTAGTTTCAACTAGGCCAAACATCTGCAACTAAGTTCACAAGGGCTAACCTAAGTCTTTGCCTAAGGTGGGTCGGAAGAACCCACTTCTAATCCTTAATGTCCATATTTAGGCAATTTATACCCCAAACTTAGCTATGGTATCTACTCCAACTTCTAGACATTATGCAAGCCATAACCAATCCTAAGATAGGAATCTCATAGGGCATTTAAGTCAATCCTAAACAAATTATGGTTTCAAGATCACTAGACTAGCCCAACTAAGGTTAGTGATACTAACCATGATTCCAATACTTAAACCACATCCGAAACCTAGCATCATATCATATCCATGCTACAAAATAGTCCAACTAGGGAGAAGTCAATAGGGTTCTAAAAGTTTAATAAGCATTTCACTTTACAGGTCTAAGAACCTCATCTAATCCCCAAACTTCAATAGTCAAGACTAAATTATTTTATTCATAGTCACTCTTAACATTCATATGCAGATGCAATATATATAACACATCATCTTACAAACAAGAGTAGACATAAGATTACCTCAAAGCGAAATGGCAAAACCTTAAATCATTCACCAACATCCATCTTCACTTCACAATCCCAAAATGCCACACACTATAAAGATAATAATCTATTAATCAATATGAGAATAATGATACCCATATTGCACCATTGTACTTCAGGTCCAAAAACGGCACTAAAAACCCCAAGTGCATCCCACTTACGAAAATCACTTTTTTGAGGACAACCCAATGTTCATACATCATCAAGGAATTGTAACACTCAAGAAATGGGTGAAAACCAAGCAAACCTTAGGCTAAAATCAAGCCCTAAGTGATATAGGGCTTTGGTCAAATAATCAAGAAATTCAAACATGAAATTAAAAGATTCTTACCTTAAATCTGAAGATAGAATTAACAATGAGGGAAGAGAACACACCTTAAACAAGTATGATGATGGAAAGAAATCACCAAGACAAGCCCCAAATTAATCCTCTAGTTGAAACCCTAGGTTTCCTTTCCCAAAAGCTTTTGAGAGAATTATAAAGTGTTTTAGAAGAGTTTCTAAGTGTTAATGAATGGAATGATAGAGTAAATAACCTCCCAAGTAGGTTAGAAGTCGTAGGACCTCATTATGATAAGTGGGGTAATGTCTAGAATACCCCCACATAAGTTGCACAAAACCCCGTCCCAGGGGTCTAACTGACCCTCAAGAGTCGTACCCTCCAATACGATTGGTACCCTCCACTCGTATCCTAGCCTCAACCTTTGGATCCAACATTGTCCAGTGTATGACTCATCCTACCCAAGTCATATTGACAGCATACAATTTGTACCCTTTATACGTATCCCTGGCAAGATAGAATGACAGAAGGTTTGAACACTGTCCACTATACGAGTCCGGGGTACGACTCATACCCTGGCTTATGGCTCATGGTAAGCTACTCGTACTCAGATCCAACCCAAGTAACAGAGTCTAAGATTAAGTTAAGGAACCAAACGATCTGTATCCACCAATACAACTCGTACCCCTAAGTCGTATCCATTCCAGTAACTAAAATCTATACCACTAATCACCACTGGTCAGCATATGACTGGATTTACCATTTGTACCCCAATATACGGCTCATACCCATGAGTCGTATTGGGTCCAGAGGCCAGAATTCTAGGAAATTTTCTGGGGATCAAAACCCAGGGTGTTTTACAAAAAACTTTTTTTTGACCATCAAAACTCATTCTGAACCCTATGAACATGATCCAATAGTGAAACTTAAGTGTAAACCACTTTTCATATCCAATGAAATCATCAAAAATTACATCCGAGATTGTTTTGACAAATAGTAGGGCCCACACCTATAGTTCCATTTTTCAAAAACTCCGTTCAATAGCCCTAAATAAGCCTGAAAGTCTTGGGACCTGAACCAAGGGTCCCCCTAGACTAAAATTGTTGTTTCGGATGCCATGGCAAAGTTGGATTTTCTATCTCAAGTCATTTCAACCAACTAGGGGGAAACAACATTGGAAACAAAAAGATCTAAGCAGAACTACTCATCACTAAATAATCTGCCCAGGATATCCCATCAATTTAGAATGAAATCACACTAAATCTAACTAAAGTATATTACTCCCACAGAGTATATTAACCAAAACTCTCAAAGTTGACTGAAGACTCAAAGTCAAAGCTGAAGGAACTAATATCGGGTCCATGGGCTATCATCTAAACACTTATCCATATAATCCATTCAAAGTCGAGAAGACCAAATAGGTAATAATGGAGGAGGCTCAACTAGCCTATAAATATAATCAAAATTGAGACAAATCTAAGATAAGGGTTTCACGCAAACTCTACAACACTAATCTGAAATCTCAACACCGAGGCTATATCGCTCGATCTCAACTATCCAACCCAAATCTAAAGAGAGGTAGGCATTCATACTTCAAATCTATCATAATCTCCAAATCGCCATCCTAAGGCATCCAATCTTAATTTTAGCCAACACATCCGAACTAAATTTAAGTACTCACATCGACCATACTGTCTATATTAGGAATATCTGTACCATATTATGCCAAGTTAAAATCAAAAAATAATAGAAGAATAAAATCGCAATAGAGGATAAATCCCCATCTGAAAACTCAGGAGATCCACTCCATATCCGCTGGAGGTCATGAACTATAAAAGCATACTCAAGACACATAAAGGCCATAAACTACACTAGCGATGACAAAAACTCTAGCAACATAGAGAAATGTTACTCAAGTTAGAAACTAACCAATCCAGTACTCCATCTCAGCAAAGAATAGCCATAGGCTCATATCATCAAGGAAAAATACACCACCAAGCCTCATTAGGCCAAACAAACTATTGAATGGGGATTCCCTGAATCCACCCAAAAATCACATCATCAAAGAGGAAATATGCCAATCTCGAAACCAAGGTCGAAGTTAAGATCACAACCAAAAAATCAGCAGCTTGAGATAAAGAACTTCTAATTTTACAACTCAAGAAGAGATCATAGAATAGGCCAGCTGCCTCTAACTCCCTAATTCCATGAAAGACATGAATCACATCAAGGTGATAATGAAGTATCCAACTCCACACATATAACAAGTGCAAACCATCACTAGAAGGTGAATCCAACAAATCTATGAGATTTACCCATTACATCTCGATATCATTATCAAATTGCTATCAGTAATGAAATAGACCCAAATGAAGAATGGATCCAAAACTGGTCAAGCTTGAAAATGGGCTATAAGGACAAGATGGATAATACAAAAGCCTTTGCAACCTAGAAGGAAAGTATAAGAATCTTAAAACTCAATAATGGTCAATATAACTAAATTACAAACTTTAGAACCATATAGAACCATAAAAGGTCAACATACCTTCAATACCACAATATATTCCCGAATCAATCTAACACAGCTAACCAATGGAAAAACAATAAACCTCACTACACTATAGGAAAGAAATTATCAAATTGGGCTATATCTACTCAAGCCACCGAATAAGATTATAACAAAGGAAATTCTAACTAGACAATGCTAGTCTAAACAACTACCCAGCGAGGATCAATTACATCGAGTAATAATATCAACAATGTCAATAACCTCATGCAGTGATAGCAATAGCAACAACAATATCAATATCAATATAACGAATAGGCAGTACCAAAATGAACATCAACATTATATACCACTTAAGGGCCACAATAAGGCCAATTTTCTAAGATAAATAGGACTCAAATCCAAATGATACACTCATAGTGAGAAAATATCTACACAAAACTACTTCATCCACTACTAAAAGAAATGAACCATGGAAGCAGTCACATAAACATAAAATTAATAGAAAGGAACACAATAATCAGTATGAACTCATCAAGGCATATAATCATCAACGAGTAAAAAGACCCCAATACACAAAAAGCAATATAAATGCAAGAAATAAAAGCAAACCTATCATCATGACATCTTCAACCACATGTCTAACGAATCTAAAGGAGAGTAAATCTAAAGAGGTCCAAACTCAGACCAACCAACTAAATCATCAACTGAGGTGCCAAATATACTATCTCTAACTTAAGGTGCCACAATCTATATGAGGTTGATCAGAATAAGCTTAGAGACTTGCAATCCTATATTAAGATACTCTCTAGACCAATAATTGATATCTCTACAGTCATAGCATACTCTTAAAGATCTAACGTAGCGAGAACACAAACTGAGCCTAAATGGCAGGCCAACTGAAGTTGAGATAAAACTCTAATATTATGTCTATCTTTTCCACGATCATAATTTCCTCAATAACTCTAGGATGGAGGGGAATATAGGCTAACTCTGATTAATCAACTAACTAATAGTCTAAAATGTTACCTGCGAAGAGAAAATAAGCAATAAGTAGACCTAAACTCTTCCAAATAGATCCTCACTCCTGGATAAAATATTAATAACACCATATTGATGGCATGGACTTTTGCTGCCACCTCCATAAGTCTCAATACATATTATCTCTGAGGCCGTTATATAATAAAAAATCTGAGAAGAGGGAGACCTAAATGCTATAATATACTCCGACGCTAAATTGAGTAGTAATGCTAGTCCTTTAACAAATCCATGCCCCAAGTTTGGCTCAAAGAGATATGGCATAGGAAAATATCTGGCCCATTAGAGAAATCCAATCTCAAACTTAAAATTTGGTAAGGAAACCTAGATGAACAACAATAAACCCAACTCTGGTCTGAGAACTGCTTGAAGAATCAAATGTCATCCTTGGCTAGGAGAGATCTGCTACATAACTTAGATCCCTAACGCTGAACTTCAAAGGCTGAACTGGTCACGATTTTTATAGGAGCCTAAGCTAAACCCCGAATCCTTCTGGTTGATGCTGAAGATCTTCAACATCCATCTCTAACTCTCTAGTTAGACACTACGCTGAAACTTTAATAATGCATATTGATGTGACGTCTACATCTATCGACCATCTTGCATTACCTATTTTACATTATAAATTAGGGAAAGAATAGAATCAAAGGATATGTTCAAGGTTCATAGCAATGCGGACACACAATAAGGATTTAAGAAGTAAATTTCCTAAAATCTTTATAGCCTCCCAAAGATTGGTTATGGACGTCTCTATACCGATACACAAGACTCTACTAAACACTTAGCTCTTGTACTGATACACCAGTAAAACATAGCTCTGATATTAATTTGTTCCGACCTAATTTCTCAGTTCATGATGAATCCTACTATAACCTTCCAGTAGGCAAGACAAACTCACAGTCTAGAACGGCAAGTAAAATATACTTCTCAAATAGATAAAGAAAGGAAAGCCAAAAAAGATGCAATAATAATCAAATACATAATAAAGTCCTAAATCCTGGTGGTATCAGTACAAGAACTTCTACATAAACAGATTTCAAAGTGAAGTACAAATAAACACACTGATATAACTTATCTCCAAATACAATATAGAGACTAGTCTACTACATAAGAGAGAGATAAGTAATACTATGAATGTCAAGAGATCACTCTAAGTCTCCGAACCATAGTTACTCTATATGATGCACACATCAATGGCAATAACCCAAACCATGATCTGTAGGCTACAGAAGTGTAGTATGAGTACCAAATATGTTGTACTCAGAAGGCAACTGCTGACATAGGTAAAAAGATAAGACATATTCAAATAATATATAAATAGAATAGAAAACTACCCCCAAATTCCAACAACCATATAAGACAACCAATGAGATAATAAGGATAAACATATTAAGGCTAAGGAAGTAGTAAGAATGCACTATCTTATTATAGCCATACTTAGGAATCTTAACACAATACCATACATCATAGGTCAATATGAAAAGTAAAGATAGAAGAAATATGTATAGAAGTTTACAAAGAGAAGGAATGAATATACGATCTGAATCAATGAAAAGGAGGGATATCTAGTAACAGTATAGCTATATATAGCTAGGTATGAATATATATATATAATTATATAAGCAAGGTCGACTCAAAGTATAGCCTAGATCACTACAGTAGCTATATAAGACCTTATAATGATAGCAGGAGCTTGTGTTAGAATACTCAGGGTTCTAATCTATATATCAAGTCATTAGCTAGTCTTGCATAGTAATATAATTGCAAGATAACTAGGTCAGAATCATACCTCAAGTCTTGATACTGAATAAATGACTAATCCTTCATAAACTAGCCATAACAATGACCATAATAATAAAAATAAAAATGGCAATAACAACGCGAGTAATTGGCAATTCCAAACAACCAAGTACCTAGCCGGGCCTATGTGTTCCCCAATCGCCCAAGGCTCAGAAAATTCAATCAATATACAACAACATAAGGCATAGTCATCACTCATATTTGTACAACTCTCCCATATGAACTGATAGGTATATATGTATACTTGTGATAGGAGATGCGCATACAAGTATGCATGCAAGAAAATCCACAATATCATAATACCAACTTCATAATCATCACTTTCAGAATTATCATCATCATCTTAACCATAATCATCATCTAGACCTACCGGGTATATATATATATATATTCCATACATAAGGCTAGCTGGACTCGGTCTGTTAGATATGCACATAGGCACATCACTATAATCATCATCCAGCCTTGTCGGGCATCAATATCATCATCAGAACATCCTCTGAACTTTTTAGGTATCATCACATCATCATGATATCCTCCATCCATTCCAGGTATCATCATATCATCATAATATCCTCCAGCCTTGCTGGGTATCATCACATCATCATAATATTCTCTAGCCTTGTCGGGTATCATCACATCATGATAATATCCTCTGGTCTTTCCAGGTATCATCATTATATCCAAATCAATGTTAATAATAGAGAGAGAGCCCCATGAGAGATAAAGTAAAGTACAACCCCCATGATGGCTAAAGTAAAGAACAAGACCTACAAAGGATAAAGAAAATAAACATAAAAAGGAAAAGAAGGTAGAGTATACTTCCATAATTCATCGGACATCATCAATATAACATTATCAATAAACATATATACATAACATGAATATTATAGCCTTCATTAGGCTTTACTCGAAATTCATATTATTAATCCAGGATCTTTCCCCATCAAACATTAGAGATATGTGCATCTAGAAATGATAGGTACACGGACTCAAGTCGTTGCTAAAAAAGAGTAAGTCCATAAGTTTGTTGACCAGGGTGAACTTCGAATATAAATCATTATAAAAGTGTAGAAAGAGTCCTTCATGACCAGATTAATTAGTCGTATCAAATCATATATCGTAACTTATCTTAATCAAGTCTTTAAAACATCATTATTAACCTCTTTCACATAAGTAATTCAATAAAATAGGATTTATTATGAAGAAGAAATCCATTTTTAAGGTAGGTAGTAGGCTTTAACCTTTAGTTAAAGACAGTAATAACAATATTATAATATCATCGGAATTATATCAATCATCGATGCAACAACCATGAATGTACCAAATCTATGCATGCCATAACCAGTATTCATACAATGAAATACAATCACAACTAATAAACATATCTAGGATGATCAACTCATATCATAACATGGCCTTGGGCCAAATAATGTGTCCAAAAACTATTAAAACTTCATAATCATGGCCTTTGGCCCATATACATATCTTGAACCAATGTTAAAATTATATTAATACATCATTTAATATTTATAAGCGATAAAGCATATCTATAATCGTCTCATACATAGGAGGCATATCACATCTACGAGGCATAATGCATCAATGAAGCATAATTCATAACTATAAGGAATATCATTGCTATGGGTCATTAATCAAAATCCAGGGAAAGTTATCTCAATTTACCAAGACACAAAATAAATTTATTTTAAAGGCTCAGTAGTCTCAACTAGGCCAAATATCTTCAACTAAGTCCACAAAGGCTAACCCAAGTGTTAGCCTAAGGTGGGTCGGAGAACCCACTTCTAATCCTTAATGTCCATATTTGGGAAATTTATACCCTAAACTAGGCTAAGGTATCTACTTCAACTTCTAGATGTTAAGTAAGCCATAACCAATCCTAAGATAGGAATTTCATCTAGAATCAGGGGTATTTAAGTTAATCTGAAACAAATTATGGTTTTAAGATCACTAGACTAGCCCAACAAAGGTTAGTCATACTAACTATGATTCCAATAGTTAAACCACATCCCAGACCTAGCGTCACATCATAGTTATGCTACAAAATAGTCTAACTAGGGAGAAGGCAATAGGGTTCTAAAAGTTTAATAAGCGTTTCACCTTACAGGTCTAAGAATCTCATCTAATCCCTAAACTTCAATAGTCAAGAATAAGTCATTCTATTCATAATCACTCTTAATATTAAAATGCTCACGCAATATGTATAATACATCAACTTACGAAAAAGATTAGACAGAAACCTACCTCAAAGCCGAACGGCAAAACCTTAAATCATTCACCAACATCCATCTTCACTTCACAATCCCCAAATGCCATCACACTATCAAGATCATAATCTACTAATCAATATGAGAATAATGATACCTATATTGCACCATTGTGCTTTAGGTTTAAAAGCGGCACTAAAAACCCGTAAGTGCATCCTACTTATGAAAATCATATTTTCAAGGACAACCCAACATTCATACATCATCAA
The DNA here is from genome assembly GCF_002878395.1 of Capsicum annuum. Classification (NCBI taxonomy): domain Eukaryota; kingdom Viridiplantae; phylum Streptophyta; class Magnoliopsida; order Solanales; family Solanaceae; genus Capsicum; species Capsicum annuum. Next base: position 87,870,518 of record NC_061119.1, on the reverse strand, counting down.
GGAATTATAAGCCTCTAGAAATGGGTGAAAACCAAGCAAACTTTGGGCTAAAATTAAGCCCTAAGTGATTTGAGGCTTTGGTCAAATAATCAAGAAATTTAAACATGAAATTAAAGGATTATTGCTTTAAATCTAAAGATAAAATTAACAATGAGGGAAGAGAACATGCCTTAAACATGTATGATGATGGAAAGAAACCTCCTAGGCAAGCCCCAAATTAAGCCTCTAGTTGAAACCCTAGCTTCCCTAGCCCAAAAGCTTTTGAGAGAATTATAAAGTGTTTTAGAAGAGTTTCTAAGTGTTAATGAATGGAATAATAGGGTAAATAACCTCCTAAGTAGGTTAGAAATCGTGGGACCTCATTATTTTAAGTGGGGTAATGTCTAGATTACCCCCACTTAAGTTGCACAAAACCCCATCCCAAGGGTACGACTGACCCTCACGAGTCGTACCCTCCAATACGATTTGTACCCTCAACTCGTATCCTAGTCTCAACCTTTGGATCGAACATTGTCTAGTGTATGACTCATCCTACCCAAGTCATATTGACAGCATACGATCTGTACCCTGCACACGTATCCTTGGCAAAATAGAATCACAGAAGGTTTGAACCTTTTCCACCATACGAGTCCTGGGTACGACTCGTACCCTGGCTTACGGCTCATGGTGAGCCACTCGTACTTAGATCAAAACCAAGTAACTAAGTCTAAGATTAAGTTAAGGAACCAAAGGATATGTATCCACCAATACGACTTGTACCCCTACGTCATGTCCATCCTAGCAACCAAAATCCATACCACCAAGCAACACTGGTCCGCATATGACTGGACCTTAACATCTGTACCCCAACATACGGCTCATACCCATGAGTCATATTGGGTCCAGAAACCTTAATTCTAGGAAATTTTTTAAGGATCAAAACCTAGGGTGTTTTACAAAAACATATATTTGACTCTCAAAACTCATTCGAAACCCTATGAACATGATCCAATAGTGAAACTTAAGTGTAAATCACATTTCATATCCAATGTAACTATCAAAACTTTCATCCGAGATTGTTTTGACAAAAAATAGGGCCCACACCTATAGTTCCATTTTCAAAAAATCCTTTTAATAGCCCAAAGTAAGCCTAAAAGCCTTGGGACCTGAACCAAGGGTCCCCCTTACTTAAAATCATTGTTTCGTATGCAATGGGAAAGTTAGATTTTCCATCTTAGGTCATTTCGACCAACTATGGGTCTCACACCTAAATTATCAATTTTCCAACTTTCTGACCAATAGGTCAAAATGAGCTCGGTGTATTTGGACCTGATCCAAAGGCCTACCCAACCTAAAATCAAATTCCAGAGGTGCTAGCACATCGAAATTTGCATCCAAGATCGCTTTATAGAAGTTTTTACTTTATGTCCATTTGGAACCAGCAAAAAACTTCTAAAAAGGGAATTGATTCTAAAAATCAAACAAAGTGTTCGATAACCAAACTGTTAGTCCTAATAAGTCATAAATGACTTGGGGAAACTACGGAGAAACCCTAGATCAAAGATAAGTAGAAATATGAAAAATAACCTGAAAGGTCATTACAATATCCACTACTAAAAGGACTTTTGTCCCTAAAAGTCATCGAAAAAAAACAATGTCAAAACTCGATGAGGTATTGGGCTTGCATGCTCCGAGCATGACTTCCCAGAAAACCTCCACGAAGAGAAAACACTTGCAAGGGATTTTGTCACATGTATCCCATCTTCAACCAGCTCTCTCACTTAACTTCCATACAATTAAAAACTCAATACCAACCACTAGCTGGCTTACAACGGAACCAAAAAAGGTTGATGCACAGAAATTAAACCATAACACACTGACACCATCTTGATATCCATACAAATCAACAAAGTACCATCCGAGCCAAAACCAACCAAGACATAAGTCATACCACCGACTCCAAATCCAAATATAACTTTCCTTTACCATCTTGCACCTGTTATCCACTCCAACCCAGGAGGAAAATCATCTGAGTCCTACTCATTATAAACGACAAAAAGAACTGAGGTTGATCCGCTGAAAGTTCATTCTACAAATATGAGCATAAGCTCATAAGGATCTATTTGGGCACACAAATGAAGATAATCAAGAAATATAATCTATGCCATAGTGTAACTAGTTCAAAGGGTAAAAACTCTTGAATTTAAAAGATCAAGGCAAAACTACTCATCACTAAACAATCTGCTCCAGGATGTCCCATCAATTGAGAATGAAATCACACTAAATCCAACTAAAGAATAATAATCCCACTGAGTATATCATCCAAAATTCTCAAAGTTGATTGAAGACTCGAAGTCAAAGCTGAAGGAACCAATATCGGGTCCATGGGCTATCATCTGAACACTTATCTACTATAATCCATTCGAAGTCGATAAGACCAAATAGGTAATAATGGAGGCAGCTCAACCAGACTATAAATATAATCGAAATTGAGATAAATCTAAGATAAGGGTTGGACGTAAACTCTACAACACTAAGCTAAAATCTTAACACCGAGGCTAAATCACTAGATCTCAACTATCCAACCAAACCTAAGGAGAGGTAGGCATTCATACATCAAATCTATCATAACCTTCAAATCGCCACCTAAGGCATCAAATCTCAATTTGAGCCAACACATCCAAACTAAAGTCAAGTACTTACATCAACCATACTGTCTGAATAAGGAATATCTGTACTATATTATGTTGAGTCGAAATTAAAAAATAGAGGAAGAATTGAATCGCAATAGAGGATAAATAACCCACTGAAAACTCAAGAGATCCACTCCATATCCACTAGAGGTCATGAACTATCAATGCATACTCAAGACTCATAAAAGCCACAAATTACACTTGCGACAACCAAAATGCTAGCGACGTAGAGAAATGCTACTTAAGTCTGAAACTAACCAATCCAGTACTCCATCTCGGCAAAGAGTAGCCATAGGCTCATATCATCAAGAAAAAATACTCCATCAAGCTTTATTAGGCCAAACAAACTATGGAATAAGGATTCCCTGAATCCACCCAAGAATCACATCATCAAAGAGTAAATACGCCAATCTCAAAACCAAGGTCGAAGTTAAGACCACAACAAAAAATTAGCAACTTGAGATGAAGAACTTCTAATTTTACAACTCAAGAAGAGATCATAGCGAAGGCCACCTGCCTCTAACTCCCTAACTCAACAACAGACATGAATTACATCACGGTGATAATGGAGTATCCAACTCCACACATATAATAAGTGCAAACCATCACTAGGAGGTGAATCCAACAAATCTAAGAGATGTACCCATTATATCTCGATATCAATTCAAACCGCTATCAGCAATGAAATAGCCACAAATTAAAAACGGGCCCAAAATTGGTCAAGCTTAAAAATTGGCTATATAGGACAAGATGGCCAATACAAAAGCCTTTGCAACCTCGAAAAAAAGTCTAAGAGAATCCTAAAACTCAATAAGGGGCAATATAACTAAATTATGAACTTTAGAAACATATAGAACCACAAAAGTTCAACATACCTTCGATACCATAATATATTCCCGAATCAATCTAACACAGCTAACCAAGGGGAAAACAATCAACCTCGCTACACTATAAGAAAGAAATTATCAAATCAAGCTATATCTATTCAAGACACCGAATAAGATCATAAAGAATGAAATTCTAACTAGACAATGCAAGTCTAAACAACTACCCAGTGAGGATCAATTACATCAAGTAATAATATCAAAAATTTCAATAACCTCATTCAGTGATAGCAATAGTAACAACAATATCAACATCAATATAACGAATAGGCAGTACCAAAATGAACATCAACATTATATACCACTTAAGGGCCACAATAAGGCCAATTTTCTAAGATAAATAGGACTCAAATCCAAATGATACACTCATAAAGAGAAAATATCTACACAAAACTACTTCATCCACTACTAAAAGAAATAAACCATGGGAGTAGTCACATAAACATAAAATTAATAAAAAGGAACATAATAATCAGTATGAACTCATCAGGGCATATAATTATCAACAAGTACAAAGACCCCAATACACACAAAATAATATAAATGCAAGAAATAAAAGCATACCTATCATCATGACATCAACAACCACATGCCTGATGGATCTAAAAGAGAGTAAATCTAACTGGGTCAAAACTCAGACCAACCCACTAAATTATTATCTGAGGTGCCAAACATACTATTTCTAATTGAAGGTGCCACAATCATCATTAGGCTGATCGGAATGAGCTTAAAGATTGGCAATCCCATAGTGAGACACTCTCGAGACCAATAATCGGTATCTCTAGAGTCGTAGTATACTTCTGAATATCCAACATGGCAAGAACACAAACTGAGCCCAAATGACTGGCCAACTGAAGTTGAGAGCAAACTCTAATGTTATGTCCATCCTTTCCGCAATTATAATTACCTCAATAACTCTAGGATGGAGGGGAATACAGGGTAACTCTATTTAATCAACTACTTATAGTCTAAAATATTACCTGCGTAGAGCTAATAAGCAATAAGTGGGCCTGAAATCTACTAGATGGATCCTCACTCCTGGATAAAATACCAATAGCACCATATTGATGGCATGGTCTTTTACCTCCACCTCTATAAATCCCAATACATATTCTCTATGAGGCCCTTATATAATAAAAAATTTCAGGGGGGAAGACCCAAATGCTATCATATACTCTGACACCAAATTAAGTGGCAATGCTAGTCCTTTAACAAATCCATGTCGCAAGTTTGGCTCCAAAGAATATAGCATAGGAAAATATCAGACCCATTAGAGAAATCCAATCTCATACTCAAAAATTGGTAAAGAAACCCAGATGAACAACAATAAATCCAACTCTGGTCTAAGAACCGCTTGAAGAATCAAATGTCATCCATGACTAGGAGAGATTTACAACATGACTTAGATCCCCAATGCTGAACTTCAAAGGCTGAAGTGGTCACGAACTTTACTGGAGCCTAAGCTGAACCTCTAATCATTATGGTTGATGCTAAAGGTCTTCGATATTTATCTCTATCTCTCTAGTTAGACACTACACTAAAACTAAAAAAACACATGTTGATGTCTCATCTACATTTATCGACCATCTTACATTACCTATTTTGCATCATAAATTAAGGAAAGAATAGATTGAAAGGATGCATTTAAGGTTCATAGCAATGCAGACACAAAATAAGGAGTCAAGAAGTGCATTTCCTAAAATACCTCTATAGCCTTCCAAAGATTGGTTATGGACGTCTCTGTACTGACACACAGGACTCTACTAAACATTTATATTTTGTACTAATACACCAGTAAAACATGGCTCTGATACTAATTTGGTTAGACCTAATTTCATAGTTCATGATGATGCCTACTATAACCCCCCCCCTAGTAGGAAAGACAAACTCATAGTCTTGAACAACTAGTAATGTACAGCTCAAATAGATAAAGAAAGAAAATCAAAAAAAAGATACAATAATAGATCAAATACATAACAAAGTCCTAAATCCTGGTGGTATCAGTACAAGAGCTTCTACATAAGAAGATTTCAAAGTGAACTACGAATGAACACACTATATAACTTATTTCCATATATAATTTAGAGACTAGTGTACAACATAAGAGAGAGATAAGTAATACTCTGAATATCAGTAGATCACTCTAAGCCTCTGAACCATACTTACTCTATATGATGCACACATCAGTAGAAATGACCCATACTACGATCTGTAGGTTGTAGAAATGCAGTATAAGTACGAAATATGTTGTACTCAGAAGGCAACTGCTGACTGAGGTCCAATGACAAGATAGATATAAATAACATATAAATAGAATAGAAAACTAAACCCAAATTTCCAACAACCATATAAGACAACAAATGAGATAAGGCTCAGGAAGTAGTAAGAATGCACTATCTTATTCAAAACACACTTAGGAATCTTAACACAATACCATACATCACCGGCCAATATGCAAAGTAAAGATGGCATAAATATGTATAGAAGTGTACAAAGCAAAGAAATGAATATACGATCTAAATCAATGAAAGAGATGGATATATAGTTACACCAGAGCTATATATAGCTAGGTATGAATATATATATATATATATATATATATATATATATAAGAATATAAGCAAGGTCTACTCGAAGTATAGCCTTGATCATCAGAGTAGCTATATAAGCCCTAATAATCATAGCAGGAGCTTATGTTAGAATACTCAGGGTTATAATCCATATATCAAGTCATTAGCTAGTCATGCATAATAACATAATTGTAAGATAACCAGGTCAGAATCATACCTCAAGTCTTGATACCGAATCAATGACCAATCCTTAATAAACAACCCATAACAATGACCATAATAATGATAATAACAACGATAATAACAACGCGAGTAATTAGCAATTCTGAATAACCAAGTACCTAAACGGGCCTATGTGTTCCCCCATTGCCCTAGGCTTAGAAGGTTTAATCAATATACAACAACACAAGGCATAGTCATCACTCATATTTATACAACTCTCCCATATGAACTGATAGGTATATGTGTATACTAGGGATAGGCGATACGCATATAAGTATGCATAAAATAAAATCTACAATATCATAATACCAACTTCATAATCATCACTTTCATAATTATCATCATCATCTTAACCATAATCATCCTCTGGCCCTATCGGGTATATATATATAATTTCCATAATAGGGGTAGCCAGACTTGGACTGTTAGATATGCACATAGGCACATCACTATAATTATCATCCGACCTTGTCGGGCATCAATATCTTCATCATAACATCCTCCAGTCTTTTGGGGTATCATCACATCATCATAATATCCTCCAGCCTTGCCGGGTATCATCACATCATTTTAATATCCTCTGGCCTGGTCGGGTATCATCATATTATAATAATATCCTCTATCCTTTCCAGGTATCATTATTATATCCAAATCAATGTCAATAATAGAGAATGAGCCCCACGAGAAATAAAGTAAAGTACAAGCCCTACGATGGCTAAAGTAAAGAACAAGACCTACGAGGGATAAAGGAGATAAACATAAAAGAGAAAAGAAGGTAAAGTATACTTCTATAATTCATCGCTCATCATCAATATAACATTATCAATAAGCATATATACATAACATGAATTTTATAAACATTATCAGGTTTAACTCGAAATTTATAGTATTAGTCTAGTATCTTTCCCATCCCACATTGGAGATATGTACATCTAGATATGATAGGTGCATTGGCTTAAGTTGTTGCTAAAAAATACTAAGTCCATAAATTTGTTGCCCGGGGTGAACTTTGAAAATAAATCATTATAAAAGTGTAGAAAGGGTCCTTCATGACCAAATTAATTAGTTGTTTCAAATCATATACCGTAACTTATCTAGGTCAAGTCTTTAAAACATCCTTACTAACCTCTTTCACGCAAGTAATTCAATAAAAAAGGAATTTGTTATGATGAAGAATTCCATTTTTAAGGTAGGTAGTGGGCTTTAACCCTTAGTTAATAACAACAATAATAATAATACTATATCGTTAGAATCGTATCAATCATTGATGTAACGACCATGAATGTACCAAATCTATGCATGTCATTACCAGTATTCAAACAATGGAAACATAAGCATTAGTATAACAACATATACAATCACAATTGAAAAACACTTCCTTGATCATCAACTCATATCATAAATGACCTTGGGCCCAATAATCTGTCCGAAACTATTACAACATTATAATCATGGCCTTTGGCCCACATACATATCCTAAACCCATGTTAAAATTATATTAATACATCATTTCATATTTATAAGTAATAAATCATATCTATAATCGTCCCATACAAAGGAGGCATATCACATCTAGGAGGCATAATGCATCAATGAAGCATAATTCATAACTATAAGGAATATCATTGCTATAGGCCATTAATCAAAATCCAGGGAAAGTTATCTCAATTTACCAAGACACAAAGTAAATTTATTCTAAAGGCTCAGTAGTCTCAACTAGGCCAAACATCTGCAACTAAGTCCACAAGGGCTAACCAGAGTCCTGGCCTAAGGTGGGTCGGAAGAACCCACTTCTAATCCTTAATGTCCATATTTAGGAAATTTTTTACCCCAAACGAGGCTAAGGTATCTACTTCAACTTTTAGATGATAAGTAAGCCATAACCAACTCTAAGATAGAAATTTCATCTAGAATCAGGGGCATTTAAGTCAATCCGAAACAAATTATGGTTTCAAGATCACTAGACTAGCCCAACGAAGGTTAGTGATACTTACCATGATTGCAATACTTAAACCACATCTCAGACCTAGCATCATATCATATCGATGCTACAAAATAGTTCAACTAGGAAGAAGGCAATAGGGTTCTAAAAATTTAATAAGTGTTTCACCTTACAGGTCTAAGAACCTCATCTAATCCTAAACTTCAATAGTCAAGATTAAGTCTTTCTATTCATAATCACTCTTAACATTAACATGCACACGCAATATATATAACACATCTACTTACGAAGAAGAGTAGACAGAAACCTACCTCAAAGCCGAACGGCAAAACCTTGAATCATTCACCAACATCCATCTTCACTTCACAATCCCCAAATGCCATCACACTATCAAGATCATAATCTACTAATCAATATGAGAATAATGATACCTATATTGCACCATTGTGCTTTAGGTTTAAAAGCAGCACTAAAAACCCGTAAGTGCATCCTACTTATGAAAATCATATTTTCAAGGACAACCCAACATTCATACATCATCAAGGAATTATAACCATCAAAAAATGGGTGAAAACCAAGCAAACTTTGGGCTAAAATCAAGCCCTAAGTGATTTGGGGCTTTGGTCAAATAATCAAGAAATTTAAACATGAAATTAAAGAATTCTTACCTTAAATCTAAAGATAAAATTTACAATGAGTGAAGAGACCATGCTTTAAACAAGTATGATGATGAAAAGAAATCACCTAGACAAGCCCCAAGTTAATCCTCTAGTTGAAACCCTAGCTTTCCTTGCCCGAAAGATTTTTAGAGAATTATGAAGTGTTTCAGAAAAGTTTTTAAGTGTTAATGAATGGATCAATAGGGTAAATAACCTCCCAAGTAGGTTAGAAGTCGTGGGACCTCATTATGATAAGTGGGGTAATGTCTAGAATACCCCCACTTAAGTTGCACAAAACCCCATCCCAGGGGTACAACTGACCCTCACAAGTCATACCTTTAAATATGATTGGTACCCTTCACTCGTATCCTAGCCTCAACCTTTGGATCCAACATTGTCCAGCGTATGACTCATCCTACCCAAGTCATATTGACAACATACAATTTGTACCCTTCACACGTATCCCTGGTAAGATGGAATCATAGAAGGTTTGAACACTATCCACGATACGAGTCCTGGGTATGACTCATACCCTGTCCTCAGCTCACGGTGAGCCACTCGTACTTAGATCCAACCCAAGTAACCAAGTCTAAGATTAAGTTAAGGAACCAAAGGATATTTATCCACCAATACGACTCATAACCTTAAGTCGTATCCATTTCAGTAACCAAAATCCATACCACCAAACAATAATTGTCAGCATATGACTTGACCTTACCATCCATACCCCCAACATATAGCTCGTACCCGTGATTCCCATGGATTTTCCATCCGGGGTTGTTTCTACGTAATGTGGGTCCCAAACCTAAATTATCAATTTTCTAACTTTTTGACCAATAAGTCAAAATGAGCTCGGATGCACTAGGACCCAAACCAAAGTTCTACTAGCCTAAAATTGATATTTCAGAGCTGCTGGCTCAATCTAAATTTGTATTTGAAATTGTTTTACTTAAGTTTTTGCTTGGTGGCCATTTGGAAACAAAGAAGACTTCTAAATAGTAGATTAGTTTTAAAGACCAAATAAACTACAGGTAAATAAACTGTCAGTCCCACAAAGTCAAAAATGACTTAGGGATGCTATGGAGAAGCCCTAACAGAGAAGATAAGAGAAAATATGAAAAATGAACTGAAGGGTTATTATAAATAGTTCAAAAAATTTGTTAACCACTGGGACAGATTGCAAGGAAGGACTTTAAGAACCAGAATCCTTAACCTGAACTAGATGATATAGGCAACCTTTGGTAATCTACTTTTGCACTCTTAGATATGAAATAAACCTCCCTTTAGGCACTAAGGAACTTTCCTCCCATTCGATAACCTATTCATTAAGAAATTAGAAACTGATCTTATGGGTTCGAAAATCTTCAGAAGCATAGCACAAATGGAGCCAATCCATCCCCGAGATCACATCAAAATCCACCATATCTAACTCTATCAAATCCATCAATGTCTCCCAATGTAATATGGACACCACACATCCCCTATAGGCCTTTCTATCTATAATAGAATCACCCACTAGGGTAGACACAAAGAAAGGCTCAAAAATACTCTCGGGAACATAACCAAAATAGACAGCCACATAAAGGGTCACATAAGAAAGGGTAGAACACAGATCAAGTAGACAATATACATCACGAGAGAAAAGTTTCAACATACCAGTAACGACATCAGGAGATACCTCAGATTCCTGTTAGGTGGCAAGAGCATAAAGATAGTTTTTACCAGTGTCAATTCTAGAAGTAGCACCCTTTGGCACAGGATCTAAAGAAGTAGAAACCAAAACCATATTAGCTACAGTAGAAACAATTGTTGATGGGTAGTTTCTCTAAATATTACCAGGCTGGCCATATTTGAAACATAGAGTCCTCCCCTCATCATAATAACCATGGTATATCTATCCACAGTATCTGCAAGGAGGATAAGATAGGGCTGACTGAACTCTACTAAACTGAGAGTGGACATCTTGTGCCCTAAACGCATAATCTTTCTGAAAAAGACACTTACCAAATGGCTTAGCATAAAGAACACTAGTCCTAGAATATGAACCCCAGTTTTCCCAAGTCCTCTTCTTGCCCCATTGCCTACCATCGCTACCACTATTCTACTGGCCTCCACCCCACTCTGAATATATAAACTTCTTATTCAATCTCTTACCTATTTTTTCTTGTTTCTTTTTTTCATTTTTAACCTGTTGTATATAGACCACTACACTAGATATATCTTTGTCATTATTCAACATCGCCACCTTACAGTCTAGTACCAAGTCTCAAAATAAACCTAAAATAAACTTTCTCATTCTTGCCCTTATACTAGACAAAATCTACGGGCATAATGAGACAACTAGTGGCATTACAAAGCATACTCCCTCACAGACATCCTTTCCTATTTCAAGTTCATAAGCTCCTCAGCTTTAGCCTCTCTTAACTCTTGAGGAAAGAAATGATCAAGAAAAGAACTTGAAAACCCATCCCAAACAGCCAGTTTGACATCATCACCCCTTAACTAATCCTACTCTTTATACCACTAATATGTCATATCCTTAAGCTGATATGTATTAAATTCCATACCTTCAGAATCAAAAGCATACATCACTCAAGAAAAAAACTCCATTTCGTCCACAAACTCTTGAGGATCCTCGTCAACCTTAGAGCCTGCAAAGATTGGGGTATTTAACCTCATAAACTTGCCAACTCTAGTGACCTCAAAAGATAGAGCAATAGAACTAACACGGTCAAGTTGATGAGATTGAGAAGCCACCAACTAAGTTAGTGGATGAATAGATCAATCGAACTCGGTAGTAGAGATGTCTTCTTAGGGCAATGGGGCATGAACGTCATTAGCCTGTGAATCCCGAGAAGGACTAGCAGGGACTAGTGGAACTCTATGAGGGCCAATATAATTAGGAGAAGAAACCCTAACTGGTTCTGAACTCCATAAATAGGGAGAGTTCCACACGCATCATATCTTTAAGGAGGCATGATTTGAAATACTAGCAAATGGAGATTAGAGGAGTTTTCAAGACCTTAGACTCTATAGCCCAAAAATAGATCATAAGAAAGGGAAACACTTATAAATGCCTCATAGCCCCTCCCTTATAAGTGTGGCGTGGTACATACCCATAAAAGAGACTCTACTTGAAATGACTTTGTGGACACCCATTGACCATGAACCTAGGCTTTGATACCAAGCTTAGCATGACCTAAACTAGGTCCTAGTCATGACAGGTATCTCAAGTACGCCAAGGACCAGAGACCACCCCCATTAGGCTAGCTCCAGAACACAATACAACTAGCATCGAATGAGTTTTGAGCTCTAATAAGACATATCTGAGTTTCAAACATATAACAAAATAGAGCTAATTTTTCAACATATAACAAGATAAAGCTGAGTACCAAACATATAACAATATAGAAAAATCAATAACAAGAGGGATCTATAAGTCCACAACAAAATCCACCCACACTTTGTCCACAAAGACTCTAAGAAAATAAATATCAACCTAAGTCGGGACATACCCCAATCATATCCAAAAACCAACTAAAATAGTCTAAGACATAAGTAAAGAAAAGATCATAAAATGAGGGCCTACTAGAGAATGGAAGCTCACCACTTTAAAGCTGACTCTCAGATAATCCAGAAATCACCTACCACTATGCAAGGAAATAGAATTGTCTTCTAATCCTGCATCACATGGGGATACAGCATCCAGGGACTATTAGTGAGGTGAAAGATAGCATATAACTCAGGGAAGAGATAAAATAATGCCATGATCAATTGATCCAAAACCATTCAAAACCATATACATGTAATCATACACATATTATATATATATATATATAACATATTGGGATAGCATGAAGTTTAAAATATTAGCCTAGACTATGTAGATATCTCGTGATCTAGGCACCCACGGGCTATATGGGTTCAGCTCCCCCTATTGAAAGGGCCCAAGTGCATGTTAGTCACATGAACTAGAGATATTCAAGGAAAACTAGAGAATGCCCTGACCCCAGGATATATATATATATATATATATTTGTGAATTATGCACACATCATTAAGACCCCCACGCCTACAAATGTGGTTTCCGTATTCATCCTCCTCAGGACTTAAACCTTCACGGTAAGATACACAATCCCCTACTAAGCCTAATTATGATAGTTTACACATCCCCATTAATTAACCTAGAATCATCCATTACAGCTTATACCATTGGTATTATCATGTTAATTACCCTTACAAGGTAATATCATTGTGTCATTCTATTTATTTATCACTTGGGGGAATGCCCTAACCCCCGTGATTTATCAAGTCAAATTTGGGGGAATACCTCAACCTTCGTAGTTTATAAAAATTAACTTAAGGGTATGCCTCAACCAATGTAGTTTATAATTAATTTAACAAATGACTAACGAGGGCTTCCAAAACCATTTTTATCCGTTTAACCATTTATGCAATTCAATAGTTTAGGGGAGTAAGCCAAATCATATGATTATCAATATTTCAAATCCAATTATACAAGTGTATTAAGGGCAACATAGTTTCCAAAACCAATTCCAAACCAAAATCATCAATTTGAGGGAATGCCATGACTCCCATCCCATATTACTATACCCATGCACCCAATCATTTCAAAAATCATAAATAAAGCATAAATAATGCATATAAAATCATGGGAACACCTTTCAAACAAAAATCATCAATAACATCAACCCAAGTTGCAAAACCAACATTTAAAACCACCTGAATATCAACATTGCATACCATGAATAAAACACAAGTTTGTAGTGAAGAGATATATGCCTAAAAGTATTGAGAATTATGGATGAAAATCACTAATTGAAGCTATAGAAGCCAAATCCTTAGAAACCCTAGTTATTCTTGCCTTGCGGATTTGAGAGAGTTTAAGAGTAGTTTATGATTGTCTAAGTGACAAAAATAAGCCCCTTTAGATATTTTATGGTTATGGGTTATGATTGGGGAAAGAGGAAAATGACCAAAGTACCTCAATTAAAAGTGTAGGAAATTGGTCGCCAGTTGTTACGGGTCACGTGACGACTGAGTACGAGTTATTGCCTAGACTCGTAGTCTGAGTAATGACTTAGGGCAGCTGTCACTAGTTTGATCACAAGACACACCCTATGGCTTGTAACCTCACCTTATGACTCGTAAGGGTTCAGTCGTGATAACAATAAAAACTTAGACATTCATCACTTATTTGCCTACAACTTGATCCCTACGGCTTGTAATGAATCTTCACAACTCGTGAGGTCTATGTCATACTTAGGATAGAAACTTTGGCTACTACACTAGTTTGGTCACGAGTCCCTCCCTACCACTCGTGACCACACCTTATGACTCTTGAGGTACCAGTCAAAGCCTGGGCAGTGAGCTCAAAACTAAGAAATTTTAGAGGCAAGAATTTGGGGTGTTACACTATTATTATAAGCAAACTCTGCGAAATACAAATGATTCTTCCACTAACCCTAAAAATATATAACGCGTGTGCAGAGTATATCCTCCAAATCCAGATTAGTCTGCTTGGACTGACCATCAATCTGGGGTGGAAAGCTTTGCTGAGGTCAACCCAAGTACACAATTTCTCCTGAAATATCCATAAGAAGATAGAAATGAACACTGAGCCTCTATCTAAAATAATAGACATGGTTTCCCATGAAGATGAACGATCTTATAAATACAAATACGAACCAACCTTTTGGCAGTGAGGAAAATCTGAATGGGGATAAAATAGGTTGATTTGGTCAACCGAGCCATGATGACCAAAATATTATTTAAACCATATGAAGTACGTGGCAACCCAGTCACAAAGTCCATAGTGATCCGCTCCCATATCCACTTAAAAATAGGTAGTCTTTTAAGCAAATTACTCAATCTCTGATGCTCGGCCTTCACCTACTGACAACACAAGCAACGAGCTACAAAATCTATCATATCCTTCTTTATATCACTCCATAAGTAAAGCTATTTCAAATCACAATACATCTTGGTCATACCTAGATGGATGAAACATCTAACACCATAAGTCTCCTATAAATTCAGTCTTACCTAATATCTGACTCCAGGAACAAAAACTTAACCACAAGTCCTAAATACACCATCAGTATCAAGAGAGGCTTCCTTAGCCTTTCTACTTAACACTTTATCCTGAATCACCCTCAAATAATCATCATCAAATTGATGATCCCAATCTACTCCATCAAGAAAGATCTAGAATCAACAAAGGCTAAAACATGCTTGGGTGACGAAATATCAAGCCAAACCATTTGGTTAGCAAAAAACTGAACCTCCAAGTCTAAAGGCCAGTACTAGGTCAAAAGATAAGCTAAATTCTCCATACTAGACAACTTTTGACTCAAGGCATCTGCAATCACAATAGCCTTACCCAGATGATACAAAATAGTGATATCATAATCCTTAAGCAACTCAAGCCAACTTTGTTGCCTCATATTAAGATCTCACTGTCTAAAGAATTATTGAAGGCTATATGGTCTGAGAAAATCTCATAAGGCACTCCATACAAGTAATGTTGTCACAACTTTAACACAAGCACTATGCTGCCAACTCCAAATCATGGATTGGTAATTTCTCACATGAGGCTTCAACTGATGAAAGGCATAAGAAATTACCTTACCCTCCTACATTAACACCGCACCTTAGGCAAAGTCAAGATAAGAGCAAAACTCAGCAACTCCTTGAGCTTTTGAAAGCTTCTCTCACACACATATGACTATTGAAATACCACCTTTTTTTGAGTTGGCTTGGTCAAAGTATTCAGATAAATATCCTCTACAAAAACTAATAATAACCTACCAAACAAACAAAACTATGAATCTTGATAGGAGAAGTAAGTCTAGCCCAATAACAAATCACCTTTATCTTGGTTGGGTCAACAATAATGTCAACTATGTCACCATATGACCTAAGAAAGAGAAAGAATCCAACCAAAACTCATACTTAGATAACTTAGCATACAACTTCTGATATGCAATCTCATAAGCATAAATTTCAAATGCTTCACATAGTTGGCCTCACTCTTGGAGTAACTCAAGATCTTATCAATTAATACAATCACAAAAGAGTCAATATATGATTGAAATACCTGATTCATCAACTCCGTGAACATTGCTGGGGCATTGGTGAACCTAAATGACATGATCAAAAAATTATAATGACCATATCGAGTCCTAAAAGTTATCTTTAAAACATCCAAAGCTCTGATCTTCAACTGATGATACCTGAATCTCAAATCAATCTTGAAAAATACTGAAGCACCCTAAATCTGGTCAAACAGAACATTAATGCAAGGAAAAGGATACTTGTTTTAAATGTCACTTTATTCAACTACCTATAATTAATACACATATGCATGGAACCATCTTTGTTCTTCACTAACAAGACAGGCGCACCCCAAAGAGATACACTAGGTCTAATAAACCCCTTACCCAATAAATCTTGTAACTACTTCGTCAACTCCTTTAACTCAGCAAGGGCCATCCTATAGAGAGTAATAGAAATAGACTTGGTAACCGACCTACATCAATAGCAACATCAATATCATGGAGGAATACTAGGCAAATATTTAGGAAACACATCCATAAACTCATGAATATCTCAAATGGAATTCATAGGAGGCAGTGAGGCAGCACTAGTATTGCGGACATGAGCTAAATAAGACAAATGTCATTTCTCTATCATATGGAGAGCATATAAAAAAGATATAACACACTTTAAAATTGAATTAAGTGTACCCATTAAAGCTACCTTGGCACACCAAGATAAGGTCACGGCCTTAGAATAATAGTCCAAAATAGCATGATAAAGAGATAACTGATTCATACCTAAGATAACATCAAAATCAACCATATCTAACATAATCAAGTCTACCTAAGTCTCATGAACCACAAAGGTAATCACACAATATTGGTATACTCGATCCACCACTAAAGAATCTCCTACTAAGGTAGCAACATGAAGAGGCATAACAAGAGGCTCACACGCAATATCAAAATCAAAAGCAAAATATGTAGACACATAGAAGAAACTCAAACTAGGGTAAAATAATGTAAAAGCATATCTATAGCACACTAGGATGATACCTGTATTAATAATATCATAGGCTTATGCCTCGAGCCTAGCAGGAATAGCATAGCACATTTCATATTTTCTCTCAGACTGAGCAACTCCTTGACCACCACTACATGCACATCTACCTCTTTCTTAATGTATTTCTTATTGCATCCATCCTATTTTGTGAAGCACCTCTCATTGTCAATATAAAAGAAGGCCTAAAAATATGTTAAGTATGATATTTGGACACATGGACGAACTCATCACATACAAAACACCCTCTATAGCCTGAATCAATTTGAGAAGGTGCGTATGAATTAGATAGACCATCCTAACTAGATATTCGACTATCTAAAATTATTGAACCTGAATACATACAACCTAATCCCTACAAAGAAACTTGAACTGTCCTACCATGTAACCATGGGAACCTCTACTAGAGAAATATCTACCTCAGTAGGTGTGTCCACTAAACTCACCATAACAATACACCTTCTTGGTGCCTCTCTTAATAGCCTGATAATTGACTCAATTGTCTTAGCATGCTCAATAATACTCTAAATCGAATCCCCTGAGAATAATATCTGAGTTGAATTCAATTGATAAGTACTATTTAATCCCTGTATGAACTTTCTAATCTACTCAAAGTTAATAGAGATGCTAGCAGTTGGATACTTGGATAAAGTATGAATATAATCCTCATACTCAGCAACAGTCATAGAGTTATGCTCCAAATAATCAAACTTTTCACTCATCTGGTACCTTAAAATATGGCACATACTTCTCTAAAAAAGCCTCAGAAAATTGAGTCCAAATCATAGCAGGTGAACCCAAAGGTATCAAACTTGCATATGACCTTACCAATCCCTAGCCACATTTATCAACTAATAGGTAGTATAAGCAATTACATAAGACTTAAGGAATCCAAGATTATACAACTTCTCCTAGCAATCAATCATGAACTCATAGGCATCCTCGTCGATAGCAACACTGGACTTAGGCAGACCCAAGTAAATAAATTTATCAAGCCTCTTTTGATTATTAGAAAACATAACTGTACCTAAAGATACTTGAGGAATAGTAAGTTTGAAAGGTTGTAAATCCATATATGGGGGTACTATAAATGAAGAATGCACCCCTAAACTAGGAATACCATGATCAAATACTATCGCAAAAGATGGAACACTACTCAAAGTCTGAGGAATATCATAAGTTGATATCGGTATAGATGATAAAACTACACTCATGGTTGGAGGAATACCATAAGCAGACGCCGGTATTAACACTAGTACCATACTTAAAATTGGAAGAACATTAGGTGCAGTCATGGGAACACTGCCAAAATAAGTTAATAACCTAATCAATAAACCTTCTAGAACTAGGGTAGCAACTGAACCCTAGGACCTAAGTTAGCTTTGCATCTCCTATACACTCGACCTCGGGCTTAGGGAAGATCACCCTGGCACTACCACTGGCTGGAGAAGCTTCTCATGTTCATCCTCTACTAAAGGACCATCCACAACACATACCTTACCCTCTATTTTAGGCTTCATACTAGGGTGTTGGATCATCATCACTAACCTCTTAAGTCCATATAATATGTGAGGAAAAAATAGAACACAACTTAGAACATGGGGTACGAATAACTCACTTGATAAGAAATCGAAACATAGAAGTTTCCTAACAAAATCTTATTACCTCTCAAAGATAGATATTTATGTCTGTATACCAATCCATGAGACTCTACTAGCCATTCTTTTATTACACTTAAGAGATTGATTCTAATAGCCTAGGTTCTGAACTCTGAAATTCTCATGGTTTTGTGCTCATTGCTTAGGCTACAACTAATTTAACGAGTCATAAAGACTCCTCATAAGTCATAAGGTTCTAATCATAGCCTGACTAGTAAGTTTGTCCATAGTTTTTATTGAGGTCATGATTTGAACCTCATGAGTTGTGATGAGGAACTCATGACCAAACCAGTATAATGCCCCAAACTTTCAATCCAGACCAAGAGTCATGGTGATGACTCATGACCTCTTCTTACAAGTCATAAGGTGAATCATTGCCACTGGGAATCTTTGGTTATTTTGCTCCTTTTTACACTTAACTTCCACGACCTAAATACCCTAAGAGACATTATTTTTCATTATTTAATAAGTCATAAAAACTCTCTGCTCTCTCAAATTTCCCAATCAAGAGCAAGGTTAGGGTTTCTAGGGATTGGTCATCTAAAGCTTCGAATTATAGTTTCTCTCTAATTTCTTGGTCTTCTTAGGCATTTATACCTTCCCTAAAACTTATATTTATGATAAGCATGTAATTAATTATGGTTTATGTGGATTTACTTATTGGGTTTTGAATAACGGGTTGAGGGTTTTGACTGACTATTACTTGGTTGATTTTCCTATGGTTTCAGAATTATTATTCAAGATTTATCTCATTATTTTTCATCTAAACTTATGCATGGTCATGGTAATTAGGATGGGGGTTATGGATTCCCCTAATATGTAAGAATAATGGAATGAGGGTCATAGATTTCCCCATGTTGTATGGATTTTGGGCGTTGAAATTGGTAATAACCCTAACTCACTTTATGAAATTGGCTTTAAAAATGGATATATGTATATTGAAACTAATTTTAAAACCTTTCATTGCATAAAAGTTTAATGGAATATGTTTGATTTTGAATTGGACCTTTGGGGTCGTGGATTCCCCCCAAGTTGATGGATAACTAAAATGGCATAATGATATTAGCTTGCAAGAATAATATATATAATGATACCAATGGTAACCCTGTGCAGTGTTAGGTGGATTCTGTTCCATCAATTATTCTATATTTAAGTGGTGAGCCTCCATCTTTCGAAAGGTCGAACATTTTCTTTTTTTCCTTATATCAAAATTTTATTGGTTTTTTACATATTTTAGATTTCTTCTTGACCATGGTTGGGGTATGTCGTAAACTAGTTTGATATTTAGATTGGTTTAGAGGCTTTTGTGGATAATATGTGTGGGTTGGATGGAGTTGTTGACTCTTGAGCTTACTTTGAGTTGCATTAACTCTATTATTTTTATGGTTTAGTTATATTTTTCTCTTTCTATTTTATCTATATTATACTTGGATTTGACAGGTCATATGGTGGTCACTGACCCTCAGCGGGCTTGAGATACTCATCACAACTATGCCCAGGGTTGAGTCAAGACAAGTTTGGTATCATAGCATAGGTTCAATATTGGTGGGTGTCCACAAAGTCACATCACACTTATAAGAGGGAGTCTATGAGGTATTGAGGAATGTTTCCCTTTCTTGTGTTCTATTTTAGGCTATAGTGTCTGGTGTCATGAAATTCCTTGAATCTCTGCCATACTCACATTTCAGATCATGCCTCCCCAAAGATCTAATGTTCATAGGAACTTTTTCAAGACCTCCATCCTATCTAAGGATAATATAGATAGAACTTGACCTATTTATGGGGTGTATAACCGATCTAGGGTTCCTTCCTCTAATATTCTACCCCACTAGATTTCCACTGGGCCCCACTAGTCCTTCTTCAATTGGTGACACTCCTACTCAGTCACCTCAAGGAGACATGTATAATATGGATTTTTGTCATTCTATTCATCTGTTGACACATATAGTTATATCTTAGTCTCATCAGTCTGGCCCAATTATTTCTGCTGTGGTTTCATCTAAGGTTACTAGGGTTGGTAAGTTTATATGGTTGAAGCTCACAACCTTTGCTTGCTCTAGGTATAAGGAAGATCCTTAAGGATTTATTGATGAGATATTAAAAAAATTAGGGTAATGCATGCTACCGATGTGAAGGGTATAGTGTTTGTCGCATGTTAGTTGAAGGATGTGACCTATCAATGGTATGAGAAGTGGGAGCAGTCAAGGGGTGATGATGTTGAGCAGGCTATGTGGGAGGAGTTTTTTGGTACTTTCCTTGATTATTTATTTCATCAAGAGAAAGGGAGGCTAAGGCTGAAGAGTTTGTTAACATAAGGCAAGGTAGGATGAGTGTGAAGAAATATGCCTTAAAGTTTCATCAGTTGTCTAATTATGCTCTGGAGTTAGTGTCTAGCATGAGAGCCAAAATAAGGAAGTTTTTGTCTAGTTTGGCTCGTGACTTGGTATTGGAGTGTAAGGCTGCAATATTGAACAATAATATAGATATCTCTATGCTTATGGTTTATATATAGACGGTGGAGAAGGAAAAGAAGAAATAGGCAGATATGGGAATGAGAAAGAATAAAAAGTTTAGATATTCAGAGCAGGGTGGAGGTCAGCAAGCTAGTGGGAGAAATAATAAATAGTGGTCTAAGAGAAATAATTATGGGAGTTCTAATTCTTATTCATGGGCTAGTTCTTCTTATCCAAAGTCATCTGGTGATCATCACTTTTAGAGTGGCAGTGGTTTTAAGGCACAGGGTGCCTAATCTCAAACTAGTGGAGCTCAATCATCCCCATCATATTCCTCTTGTCGATTTTATGGATAGCTTCATTGTGGTTAGTATGATAAGGGAAGGAATAGGTGTTATAATTATGGGTATCCTGGTCATATAAAATGATATGTTCCAATAGCTAAAGTTGCCACGAGAGATAATAAGGTCTCAATTTTTACTTCTTTGGCTCCTACGCCAAAGGGATCTACTTTTGGTACCGGTACCAGTCAGAATTTCCTTTATGCTCTTGTCACTCATCAGGAATTTAAAGCATCTCCTAACGTTGTTATTGGAATGTTAAAGCTATTCTCTCAAAATATGTATTGTTTCCTTGATCCTAGGTTTATCTTTTCTTATATGACCACTTACATGGTTGTGCATCTCAATTTTGATCCTGAAACCATTTCTAAGCCTTTCTCTGTGTCTACCGCAGTGGGTGATTTTATTTTGACTAGAAAGGTTTATAGGGGTTGTGTGGTGTCCATCTTTCATAAGGAGACTTTGGTTGATTTGATAGAGTTGGAAATGGTGGATTTTGATGTCATCTTTAGGATGGATTAGCTCCAATCGTGCTATGCTTCCTTGGATAACTAGACCCAAAAGGTCAGTTTTTAATTTTCTAATGAACAGGTAATTGAATGGGAAGGGAGTTCCTTAGTACCTAAAGGGAGGTTTATTTCTTATCTTAGGGCCTGGAAGTTGATTTTTAAGGGGTGTGTATATCATCTGGTTCAGGTTAGGATTCTAGTTCTAAAGGTCCCTCTTAACAAGCTGTCCCTATTGTCAATGTGTTCCCTGAAGTGTTTCCTGAGGATCTTTCTAGTATTTCTTCAGATAGGGAAATAGACTTTGGGATTGATCTTCTATCAAACACCCATCCTATCTTTATTCCTCGATATAGAATGGCTCTAACTGAGTTGAAGGAATTAATAGAGTAGTTAAAATATCTGTTTGAAAAGGGTTTCATCCATCCTAGTGTTTCTCAGTGAGGTGCCCCTATTTTTTTGTCCATAAGAAAGATGGGTATCTTCGGATATGTATAGATTATCAAAAATTGAATAAGGTGATAGTGAAGAATAAGTCTTCTCTTCTTAGGATAAATAATCTCCTTGACCAGTTTCAGGGTGATGGATACTTCTCTAAGATTGATCTTCATTCAGGCAATCCTCATTTAAAAATTAGAGAGGATGATATCCCTAAGACTACTTTCCAAACTTGATATGGTCACTATAAGTTTTTGGTTATGTCATTTGGATTGAGTAATGCTCTGGCTGCTTTCATGGATCTTATGAATCAGGTATTTAGATAGTTTTTGGATCTATTTGTAATAGTGTTTATTAATGATATCTTAGTATATTCTAAGAGTAAGGAGGATTATGTCAGTCACTTCTAAATTGTGTTGTAGACTCTTAAGGATCAAAAGTTGTATGCAAAATTTTCTAAGTGTGAGTTTTGGACGAATAATATGTCCTTCCTTGGGCATATTTTTTCTAGCGAGGGGATCAAGGTGGATCCATAGAAAGTTGAGGCGATTAAGAAATGGCCTAGACCCATGACTCCAACTGATATTGGAAGCTTCATGGGCTTAGCAGGGTATTGTTGGAGGTTTTTGGAGAGCTTCTCTTCCATTTCTACTCCATTAATAAAGTTAAGTCACAAAAAAGTTAAGTTCTTTTGGTTTGATGCTTGTGAGGTAGCTTTGAGAAGTTAAAGAATAAGTTGACTTCTGTACTAATTTTGACCCTACCCGAGGGTACTGATGGTTTTGTTGTATATTGTGATGTATCCCACGTGGGACTGGGTTATGTGTTGATGCAGAATGGTAAGTAGGTCGCTTATGCTTCCAAACAACTTAATTTTTATGAGAGAAATTATCTAAATCATGATTTAGAGTTTCCATTTGTAGTTTTTGCTTTGAAGATTTGGTGCCATGATTTGTATGGAGTGAATGTAGACATCTATTCAGATCATAAGAGCCTGCAGTATATGTTTACTCTGAAGGATTTAAATCTTTGGCAGATACGATAGCTTGAGTTGCTAATGGACTATGACATGAGTTTTCACTAATATAATACCCCAGGTTTTGGACTTTGAAAGTTTTTTAGTTTAGAGGTCACTGTCTAAGATACGACTTAAGTGATGAGTCGTAAAGAATCCTTATGAATCGTAGGGTCCCAATCGTAGCTTGACCAGCAAGTTCGCCAAAGTTTTCATCCTAAGTACGATATGGACCTCACAATTCATTGGGAGACATTATGAGTCGTAAGGTGAAACTCATTGTCCCACCAATGTGATGGTCCATTATTTTTGCTATAATAATGAATAGGACCCAATGAGTCATCAAGTCTGGTCACGAGTCATGGTATGGGACTCATGACCTTGGAAGTAAGGTTGCCCTGAGTCACTGTCCAGACTACGAGTCTAGTCAGTGACTTGTATCCAGACATCACGAGTCATAACGGGACTCATAACGACCGATGATAGTTTTCCTATGTTTTAATTAGGAGTACTTTGGTCATTTTCTCCCATCCCCAATTATAACCCATGACTATAAAATACCTTTACGGTCTCATTATCATCAAAACACATATCAAATACACTATTATTCTCTCTTAAATCCCTAAGCAAGAACAATTAGGGTTTTCTAAGGAATTAGTCATCTAGGGCTTAAATGGTGATTTCTTCTTCAAAACTCTTGGTGTCTCAGGCATGTATCTCTTCCCTAACTCAGTTTATGTATAAAAATACATGTGTTTAGTAAGGTTTAGTGGATATAAATTGTGGGTGTTAATGATGGGTTGGGGGTTTTGAATAAATGTTACTTGGTTGGTTTTCCTATGGTTTTGGAATGATTGCTCATTCTTTATTTCATCGTTTTGAACTAAATATGTGTATGGGTACGGAAATTGGGATGGAGTTCGTGGAATTCCCCCAATTTTATGGTATTGGTTTTGGAAGGGGGTTGAGGTATTCGCCTAATCTTATAAAACTTAATTTGGAGTTGGTATTAACCTCAACCCACTTGCATAATTGACTTTGAAATACAGTTTTGCCCACTTATCTAAAATATCGCATTGCATAATTGGTTAATGGAACATAATGGTTTTGAAAGGCCTTGATGGCCATGTTTTAGTTTTAAAATGGAATAGGGGTCGTGGTATTCCCCCGGTGTTAATAGAATTGAAATAGCATAACTAAATAAGCTTGCAAGCATAGTTGGTATAATGATACTAATGAAAAATGTCTTGATGGAAGATTCCTTCGTATAACGGATGGTTTATACGTTCAAATGTTTCAATTAGGCTTAAAAGGGGTTGTATAGCTCACTAAGAAGGTGGAGGTCCCTGGGGGGCCAATACTGGAGACCACATTTACCACGAGGGGTGCATGATGACTATGTGCACAATTCACACTTGATACATATATTGACAACCAGTTGTGTGCTTCTCTCTTACCCTTTCCCTCTTATTAGTAGGTAACTTGTTTGGTGTATTATGGGTATTTTTTTCGTTAATCATGCTTTCATATATTAACAACTCCTATATTGTTATCAATATTATAATTGTAAGAGGGTCTAAACTACCTTGAACTATTGAATTTGGTATCGTTCGTTAACCTTTTGACACTAAAGTACTCTTTATATCAATCTATTAGCACTAAAATGTCCTTATTTGTAATGACCTTGGTCTGTCAATTTTCCATTTCAATGTGAATTGATTATTTTCCCTTCTCTATAGTTATTACATATTAATATTGAGGTTTAGAGATGGTTTGCATGATTTCTGAGATGATCGAGAATGAGTTATGCGAGTTTGTGGTTTCTTTAGAGACTTGAAAAGCCATATAGTTGACTTAGGTCAACACTTATTGTGCTGATTGTTTGATGGCAAAAACGACTACACCAGCAAATCCAGAATGTTGATTTTGGGTTAGTAGCAGGGTGGGTTCGATTTTGAGACTTTTATATCTCATTTCGACCTTCATTTGGAAAATTATTTTATTGGATCTTGGGAGTAAATTTTTTTTTAATGATATTTTATCTAAAATATAATGTCTCCATTGAGTTTGAAACATTGAATTATCCTAGTGTATGGTTTGTCTCAATGGGAACCCAATCAAATCACGAGGGTCCGATCGAAGCTTGGTGGCTTGCACCAAAATCAGCATTAGCTAATATGTGGTGTATCCTCTTAAGTGGACAACGTTCGCTTAAGCGGCAATCACTTTAGCGGCCCAAGACTGCTTAAATGGTACCCACTTTAGCAGTAGTCGTTTAAGTTACCACTTAACCGCTTAAGCGACAACCGTTGTATATAAACCCCTATTTTCTCAATATTCTCTATTTTTGGACCTCTAAGCTTCAGGAAAGATTATTTTCTAGGGTTTCATCATTGATTTTAGTGTTGGTAACTTCTAAACTCATAATCCCACTATTTTTCATTGATTTTATCTTAGAAAACATATTTAAATCATGATTTCAAAATGGAAAAAAATGGGGGGTTTACCAGTAAAGTTTAAAAAGGATTTTTCTTTATTTTGGACCTCAATTTTGATCCGTTTTCATGCGGATATTCTCCTTTAGACTCCCATAACCTTGGGGAATGTGTTTTTAAAACAAAATTTTGATTTTACCCCTTTTTTTAACCCATTTTGACCCCAACCCAAATATGGGTGATATGTGTATCGTTAGCTTTCTTTTAATGCGTAGATGCTATATTTGAATGTAGTAGTTGGTTCAATGTCATTTTTAGTGTAAGTGTAACTCCCCGAAGATATCCCCAGATGCCACACGGTGCTTAACACTACGAATAGCCCCAAGCTAACCCGTGATATCTACTCAGCACCGAACTTTCATAAATGTAAACTCAAAACATAAGAGGAAACTAAAGAAACTTAAAACTGAGTTCAAATAGATAAATAATCTCAACCAAAACTTTATAAATCAATAACTTTCAAATTTATGAATAACTGAAAGATATGCATAGTCTAACAAGTCTTGACAAGCCTCTAACTAAAACTGAAGAGCCACTGGGACAAACCCCAGCTAACTCAAACTAAAAGCTGAACAATTGAAATAACTATAATAAACATATGGAACCATCAAAATATTGGCCCTCAAACTATGAGGACTCACTAACTATCTGAATATAGGAAATGGTGCTCGCGGCTAATCGTGTTACTGGGGATGACGCTAGAACCTACATTATGAAATAATTTAGCCACATAGACATATATCTGGTTAGTTCTTCTAGAATGTGTCGAGTATGTGGGGGTGAATGCAATAAGTAAAACTAAAGCTGAACATAATTTCAAATCATGCATGCTAAGTGTAAAAAGATTCACCTTGATCATAAGTAAGACTGGAAAATAAATTCTCATAAAGAATAACTCATAAAATAATATTTGAATAACAATTGTGAGTGATTATACTTAGTTTCTAAAATACTCTTTTCTATGGGAGATTCTCATAACCGATATAAACCATGAGAGCAACATGGAGTCTGATAACTCAAGCACTCATCGAAACGACACGATGACTCAAACCCTCATAGTACTGGCCCAATATACCTTGCCAGGGTATAAAGAAAACTATGGTGATTACCTAAACATGTCTAATTTGACAAACTAAATAATATAACTAACATGTCCATTTGGACAAGCTAAAATAACCTAAAGTGGCACGTAGTTTCTAGAAAAGAGGATGAGCTAATCCTACATTCTCTTCTCGATGCTAGATACTACTCCCAAAATCATATTACTGCTTATACTGTATCTATGGATTTCACTTTAAAAGAGGCATATAAGATAATAAGTATAAAAATATTATTTTCCAAAGTTTCTATCTCAAATTCTTGGTTTCTTATGTGAACTTCATACTTTGTCTGAAATCTCATATAAAACTAAAACTGTGATTATACCACAATGCTTTTGAAAATCAAACTAGTAAACTTAAACTTCTTGTAAACTAAAAACTCAATGCTCAAATTGAAATCTTCTAACAACTCATGGAAAATTCATATCAAATTGTCAAAACTCGGTGCTCGATATCACTTTAGTAGATAAAACTTAAATAAACATGAAAATATATAAAATATTATACAACTCTTGATGAAACATCATAAACTCAAGCATAAGAAAAATGGGTATGAACCCTAGTTATGAAAAACTCAAATTCATGATAAAAACTCAAATTTTGGGCACAATGATGAAAGGTTATCCTTTTCTCTAACCCCGAATACTTGAACTTAGTAAATATCTTGAGAGAAAATTGAATAGGAACCTTGTAAGCTTGAATTTTGGTGAAAACATCTCTTTTTTGTTCTTGAGGGTTGTGGGAGAAGATAGATCATTTAATTTTGAGTTATGAGGGTGGAAATTGCATTTAATATGATTGGGAAGTCATTTAATAGGTAAAAGACCAAAAATCCCTCGGCCCAAACTAAAAAAACTAAAACTGGTATTTTTGCGCCCTTGGGTGTGGCATACCCTCATTACGCCACACTAAGGGCATGGCATTCCCTTATCGTGGTACGCCAAGAGTTTGGAATGATCTTATCATGGACCTTCACTAGATTTTGCTTAAGGGTGTGCCTCTCCTCCGTGGCATGCTCTTAATATGGACCCATACTATTTTGAGGTCCCAAAATGTCTCGAAATGCATTCAAAAAAGTTAAAAACACTTCCTAGTGTCCCGTTATCATTCCTTATCATAATCAACTCAGAAATCACCATAAAACACAAAGGAGAAACCAAAATAGATTCGTAGAAATTTTGGGGTCTAATAGTAAGGCTTCGTATTGAAGTAGTTTAGATTGGGATTTTGCCATTTTGAGGTAGATTATGGCTTAACTTCTTTCTAGTTAATGGCTTAGTAAAGCATGTTATAAGTTGGGGAAAATAACTATGGTGTTTATATTTTGAGATTATTTTACTATTGTATGCCTACGTGAGGTCTTATATTTTGTTATGGTTGGTTTGTGATATTTGATATTATGTGTTGTCTATGTGGAGGCTTTATTTGGCATCATTGTGCATTATCTATGCATTGAATTACCTTTATTCTAAACATGATGCCTGTGAGTATGCTTTTTTTGCTAATGTAAGCATTATTTGAGAATCGATTGCTTTTATCATAATAACATACCCGACTTAGGGGTTGATAAGATATTAATGATGTCTTGCATTCATATTTATTGTGATGGTGCCCAATTGAAGTTGATAATCATAAATTAAGAAAATATTGATTAGATTTCTAGGCTCACTTATATGTATGTGTTGGATGGATTGGATATCATCTTTTATTGATTTGATTGTGAGCATTATATCCTCATTCCCGACATATACATTCATGAGATGCTAGGGCCATTGAGAAACACAATTATGAAAGAAAATGACTCATTTTTGAAAAACCCTTGGCTGAGGTAATTTACCGGCAAGGTTGGGTTGAGATTGAGGTATAGTATATGAGTTGCTAAAACCCCATGTGTCCATCCAGATAGCTGCGAGCTCGATGGGAGTATACAGAATGTTATGCGATGGCTTTCACTATTCATTCCATCCACACACTATTATGAAATAAAATAAGACATTTTTGAAAAACCCTCGGCTGAGGTAATTTGTCGGCAAGGTTGGATTGAGATTGAGGTATAGTATATGAGTTGCTGAAAACCCATATGTCCATCCTGATAGCTGCGATCTCAATGGGTGTATACAGAATGTTATGCAATGGCTTTCACTATTCATTCCATCCACATTGCTTCGCATACATATCTTGCTTATTTTCCTTAGTTTTCTTGATTTGTGTGTGGTTTCTGTGTATCTTCTTCTTTATATAGGTGTTGTTACTTCTTTATATATATATATATGCTAGTGGAAATGATGTGAGCTACCATTTGGGGCTTTTCTATGTGCAGGTGACGTGTTCATAGTAAATTGTACTTATTTCATTTCCTACTTTTCTCAATCATCCTATGATACCTACTGAGTACAAGTAGATCATACTTACTCCTACTGTGCCCTTGCAGATCCTAATGCGAGTTCGACCCACCGAGGTTGAGATTGTATTGTTGATTGGTGATATTAGCGGTACTGGACCATTTAGTGTTTTTGGCAGATTTTTGGATCCCACTATATCTTACTGATGTCTTTATTTGGATAAGAGATAGATTTTTGTTCCTTTAATTTTGGATTTGTACTTAGATTGCTCTTACATTATGACACTAGGTTTTGGGTAGTTTATGTTATTTTCGTGATTGGCCTAACTTTATTCTATAAGTCTCACTTGGGTTTATGTTATTATCATTTTTTATCCTTTTATCAGTTTGGGTGATCAACATACTTGTCAAGGTTAGGCTGCAATAAGTGCCATCATGACCTAATTTTTGGATCATGATGAATTGGTGTTAAAGTAGCCAGGTTCATCGATATCACGACCAGACCACAGACCTAGTCGTGATGGGTATCTCAAGCCCACCGTGGGCCAGAGACCACCCCATAACCTATCCAATCTAAACACAATATAGACAAAATAGAAAGGGTGGAAGATAACCAGACCATAAAGAAAAGAGAGTTAATGCAACTCAAAGTAAGCTCTAAGAGTCAACAACACCATCCAACCCACACATATTGTCCACAAAAGCCTCTAAACCAATCCGAATATCAAACTAGGTCGGGACATACCCCCCACCATGGACAAGAAGGAATTAAAAATATGAAAAGAAACTTATATGATATTGATACTCATAAGGAAAATAATGAAATGTCCGGCCTTCCGGAAGATGGAGGCTTACTACTTCAATGCAAACCAACCGACGAACCAGAATCCACCTAATGCTGCACGAGGGTAAAAGAAGTGTCCTCCGACCCTACGTTATGAAAAAATGTAGCTTCCTAGGATGGTTAGCGTGGCGAGTGCTAGCATGTAACTCAGGATAAAGATAAAAAAAATGTCATTTCAAAATCAAGTCCAAACTCAATGTACATGTTCACATACATATATATATAAAATATTGGGATAGGGAACAAACATGACATTTAAATCAATAACCTAGACTGTGTAGCTCTAATCATCCTAAATACCCACAAGCTAAATTGGTCCAGCTCCCCCAACCATAAAGGGCCAACTGAGGTATTAAGCAAGGCCGGTGAATCCACGACCCTATGACACATACACACGGTCAATAAAACTACCCTCACACTGGAAAACGTGGGTTTCCAGTATCAATCCCTCAGGACCTCTACCTTCACGACGAGCTACACAACCCCCTTTAAGCCCAATTAAAATATTTACACATTTCCATTCATCAAACGAAAAATCATACATTAAGGCATATACTGTTGGTATCGTCATACTTATTATACTTGCAAGCTAATATTATTATGCCATTTCAGTTATCCATCAACTTGGGGAAACCCACGACCTCCAAGGTTCAATTCAAAATCAAAACACATTTCATTAACCTTTTATGCAATACAAGGTTTTAAAATTAGTTTCAATATGCATATATCTATGTTTCAAAACCAAATTTATAAAGTGATTTGAGGTTATTACCAATTTCAATACCAAAAATCCATACAATGCGGGGAAATGCACAACCCCATTCCATTATTCTTACATTTTGGGGGAATTCACGACCCTCATCCTAATTCCCATGCCCATGCACAAATTCAGTTCAAAAAATATGAGATAATGCATGAATAACAATTCCAAAACCATAGGAAAACCAACCATGTATAGTCATTCAAAACCCTCAACCCATCATTAAAACCCCAGCAAGTAAATCTACATAAACCACAATTAATCACATACTTTTCATAACGTTAAATTTTAGGGAAGAGATACATTCCTGAGAATACCAAGAAATTGGAGAGAAACCATAATTTGGAGCTCTAGATGACCAATCCCTAGAAACCCTATCCTTGCTCTTGATTGGGGAATTTGAGAGAGAGGAGAGTGTTTATGACTTGTAAATGATGAAAAATAAGGTCCCATAGGGTATTTAGGTAGTGAAATTTAAGTGTAGAAGGGAGATAAATAACCAAAGTTCCCTTTATTAAAGTGCAAAAAAATTATCGCAAGTCACAACGGGTCACCTCATGACTCGTGAGGACTGGTCATGAGTTGTCACCACGACTCCTGGATAAAAAGTTTGGGCATTTATACTAGTTTGGTCATGAGTCCCTCAGTTTGGTCATGAGTCCCTCATCACGACTCGTGACCTCACCATATGACTCGTAAGGTCAAAATCATGACCTTAATAGAAACCATGGACAAACTTACTGATCAGGCAATGATTAGCACCTTACGACTCATGCGGAGTCTTCAAAACTCATCAACTGAGTCGTAGCCTGAGCAGTGAGTACAACACCAAGAGAATTTCAAAGTTCAGAACCTAGGTTGATACATTACCTACCCCTCATCCCAGGATCATTTTTCCCCAATGACGAGTTAAGGCACCTATAAGCATGAATACGAAACATGATGCAACCAAAAAACCATGCATAAATGCTAAAAGTTAAAAAACAAAAAGGGAACCCATACCTCAAACACTTTTATCTAGCGTGAGGAACAAGTATGGATATTAGGTCTTCATGTCCCCTTCAGTTTCCCAAGTAGATTTCTCTACTTTTTGGTTCCTCGAAAGGACTTTTACCAAAGCCACATCCTTAGTCCTCAATATATGGACTTTAGATCCAAAATCTCAACCGGGACTTCCTCATAACACAGCGAATCCGAAATACCAACATCCTCCAAAGGAATAATCATAGAAGGATCACCCACACACTTCTTCAACATCGACACAAGGAAAATTGGGTTAATAAAACCCAAACTCGTAGGCAACTCTAATTCATAAGAAATATTCCCAACTTTCCTTAAAATCTGGTACAGACCAACATAACGAGGACTGGGCTTTCCCTTCTTCCCAAACCACATCACTCCTTTTATAGGAGATACTATTAAGAACACCTAATCACCTACATCAAACTCCAACTCTCTTCATCTTACATCCGCATAAGACTTTTAGTGACTTTGGGCAGTTTTAAGTCTCTCCCTAATCACCTTCACCTTCTTCATGGCCTGATGAACTAAGTTAGGATCAAACAATCTAGTCTTACCATAAAGTCAATCACACAAGCCCTTAGCATATCCTCCAAGGTCTTAATAGGTTGTTCCACTTATTTATGTATTTGAGGGTGGAAAGTGGTGCTAAGGTTCACCTTAGTCCCTAAACCTTTCTGAAATAAATGCCAAAAGTGATAAGAATATTGCGTACCTCGATCTAAAATAATGGAAACAAGAGCACCATTCTATCTAACTATCTTCTCAATAAACAACTTAGCATTATCCTCACAAAAGAAGGTATTCCTCACATGCAAAAAGTGAGTTGACTTAGTCATCCTATCCACAATGACCCAAATCGAATGGTACTAATTTTGAGACCATGGAAGATCCATAAAAAATCCATATTGATCATCTCCCACTTCTATATGAGCAACTCAATCTCTTAAGACATGCCACCAGGCCTCAAGTGCTCAACCTTCACTTGCTAACACACCATACACTTAGCCATAACGTTAGTTATATCCCTCTTCATGTTGTTATGCTAATAAATCTATTTCAAATCATGATATATTTTTTCTAACCCGGATGAATCGCATACCTCGACTCATGAGCCTCGGTCAAGATCCTCTCTCATAGCCCATCAATATGAGGAACAAACTACCTACCTTGATGCCTTAGGATACCATCACTACCAATCTTAAAGTCTATGAGCTTCTACTATCTCACATCACCAAGAGATGATTTAACTACTTCTTATAAAATTACCCCTCCATCCTCAGAGTCAAAAGATGAACTCCCAAATTAGCCAGCCGGTGAATATCTTTTACCAGTCCTCTTTTATCCCCATCCACATGAGATAAGCTCTCTATAGACAACCTACTAAGAGCATCAACAACCACGTTACCTTTACCTTGAGGGTAGTTGTCACAACTTGATCTTAGGCCTAGCTGTGACAGGTATCTTAAGCCTACCACGAGCCGGAGACCACTCACATAGCCTGTCTAATCCAACATAATCTAAAAATATTAAAGTAGAAGACAACCAAAAAATAAAGATAAAAAAGTTAATATAACTCAATGTAACCTCTAATAGTCAACAACACCTTCCAACCTACACATGTCCACAAAAACCTATAACCTGCTCCAAACATCAAACAAGGTCAGGACATGCTCCCGACCATCATAGTGACAATGACAATGATAATGTTAATGTGAACTCTTCATTTCTAAAATATGGAAAGTAATCGATGGAATGACTGAGCTTTTCGAAGGATGGAAGCTTACCACTATACCATGAACCTAATGAT
The DNA here is from genome assembly GCF_002878395.1 of Capsicum annuum. Lineage (NCBI taxonomy): Eukaryota > Viridiplantae > Streptophyta > Magnoliopsida > Solanales > Solanaceae > Capsicum > Capsicum annuum. The sequence continues at coordinate 87,836,667 of NC_061119.1, read as the reverse complement.
GAGCCCTATCACCTAACACTGCACAAGTCGACAAAGAACCCCTAAGACCATACATCATGAAAGGATGTAGCTTTCACGGATGATAAGCGGGGTGAGCGCTAGTATATAACTCAGGGAAGGGATAAAATAATGCCATTTAAAAATAAAATCCTAAACCAATGTGCATGTTCACATACATGGATACATACATATATATATATATAATGATGCTAGGATAGGGTATCGGGTTTAGCATGAAGTTTAAAATCATTAACCTCGACTGTGTAGCGTTGTCCATTTTAAAGACACTAACAGGATATATAGGTTAGTTATGCATTTTAATTATCTATCAACCCTAGGGGAATGCCACGACCCCCATTCCATTTTAAAACCAAAACATGACCATCAAGTCCTTTCAAAATCTTTTATGTTCCACTAACCAATTAGGTAATGAAATAGTTTAGATAAGTTGGAAAAAACATATTTCAAAGTCAATTATGCAAGTGGGTTGAGGTTAATACCAATTCCAAATCAAGTTTTATAAGATTGGGGGGGTGTCTCGACCCCCTTCCAAAACTAATTCCATAAAATAAGGGGAATGCCACAACCCCCATCCTAATTTCCATACCCATACATATATTTAGTTCAAAACCATAAAATAAAGCATGAACAATCATTCCAAAACCATGGGAAAACTAACCAAGTAATATTCATTCAAAAACCCCAACCATCATTCAAACCCATAATTTAAATCCACATAATCCATAATTAACACATGTATTTTTTTCACATAAACTAAGTTAAGGAAAAGATACATGCATGAGACACCAAAAGTTTTGGAGAAGAAATAACGCTTTGATCCCTAGATGACTAATCCCTTAGAAAACCCTAATTGTTCATGCTTAGGGATTTAAGGGAGAATTATAATGTATTTGATATATGTTTCGATGATAATGAGACCTTAAAGGTTTTTAATAGTCGTGGGTTATAATTAAGGATGAGAGAAAATGACAAAAATGCCCCCAATTAAAATACAAGAAAACTGTTGCAAGTCATTATGGGTCACGTCATAATTCATGACGACTGGATATGAGTCATTACCTGGACTCGTAGTCTGGGCAGTGACTCAGGAAAACCTTACGGCTAAGGTCACAGTCTTCTACCATTACTTGTGATCAAACCTGATGACTCATAGGGTCCTAGTCATTATTATAGCAGAAATAATGGACCATCGCACTGATGGGACAATGAGTCTTACTTTATGACTCATAATGTCTCCCTATGACTCGTGAGGTCCATGTCGTACTCAAGATTGAAAATTTGGCCAACTTTCTTTTTAGGCTATGATTGGGAACATACGCCTCGTGAGAGTCTTCACGACTCATCACTTAAGTTATAACTTAGACAATGAGCTCAAAACTCATAAACTTTCTAAGTCCAAAACCTGGGGTATTACGTTAACCCTTAGGATCATTCATCCCCGAATGAGGAGTTAAGTCACCCATTAGCATAAATACAAGCCATAATGTAACCCCAAAATCATGCACAAAAGCTAAAAGCAACAAAATTAAAAAGAAACCCATACCTCAAACACTTCTATCCAACGAGGGGGATAAGAACGCATATTTGGTCTTCATGTCCTCTTTGGCTTCCCAAGTAGATTTTTTCACTTTTGATTCCTCCAAAGAACCTTCACTGAAGCCACATCCTTAGTCCTCTACTAAAAGACTTGTCTATCCAAAATCAAGATTGGGATTTCCTCGTAAGACAAGGAATCTGAGATACTAACATTCTCAATAGGCACAATCAAATAAGGGTCACCTACACACTTACTCAGCATCAACACATGGAAGACTAGATGAATAGAACCCAAGCTCGTAGGCAAATCCAATTCATAAGAAACATTTCTAACTCTTCTCAAAATCATATAGGGACGACATACCGAGGACTGAGCTTCCCCTTCTTCTCAAACCTCATCACTCTCTTCCTAGGGAAAACTTTCAAGAACACCCAATCACGTACATCAAACTCCTATTCCCTTTGCCTCACATTCGTATAGAACTTTTAATGACTTTGGGCAGTCTTAAGTCTCTCCCTAATCACATTCACCTTCCCCATGGCTTGGTAAACTAAGTCGAGACCAAAAAATTGAGTCCTCCCTACCTTAGACCACCTTATAGAAGATCTATATCTCCTACCATAATGAGACTCAAAAAGGGTCATTCTAATGCTATAGTGATAACTGTTATCATGCGGAAACTCAATAAGAGGTAGATGCTCAACCCCACTTCTCTTAAATTCAATCACACAAGCCCTTAATTTATCTTTCAAAGTCATAGTAGCCTGCTTCGCTTACCTATTTGTCTGAGGGTGGAAAGCGGTGCTAAGATTCACCTTAGTCCCCAAACCTTTTGAAATGAATGCCTAAAGTAAGAATAGAATTGTGTACCTCGATCCAAAATGATAGACACGCAAACTATATAATCAGACTATCTCCTTAATGAACAACATAACATAATTCCCCCCAGAGTAAGTAGTTCTCACCGGTAAGTAGTGAGCAGACTTAGTCATCCTATCCATAATGATCCAAATCGAATCATACAAATAGTAAGATCACGGAAGACCCATACCAAAATCCACATTGATCATCTCCTACTTCTATTTGGGTAGCTTTATCTCTTAAGACTTGCCACCAGACCTCAAGTGCTCAATCTTGACTTGCTGACAAACCAAGCACTTAACAATAAAATAAACCACATCCTTCTTCATGTTATTCCTCTAATAAATTTTCTTCAAGTTATGGTACATCTTTATCGAACCTGGATAAACAGTATACCTCAACTCAAGAGCCTCGGTCAAAATCCTTTCTCGTATTCCATTAATATCAGGAATACGTAACCTACCTTGATACCGCAAGATACCATCACCACTAATCTTGAAAGCCAAAATCTTTTGTTGACCCACATCACCCTTAATATGCATCAGGATAGGGTCCAAAGCCTATTTCTCCTTTACCCCAAAACCAAGAGATGATTTAACCACTTCTTGAACAATTACCCCTCTATCCTCAGAGTCCAAAAGCTGAACTCCCAAGTTAGTCAGCCGGTGAATATCCTTCACCAATCCTTTTTTCTCCCCATTAACATGAGATAAGCTCCACATGGACAACCTGCTAAAAGCATCAACAACTATATTAACTTTACCTGGATGGTAGTAAAGACTCATGGCATAGTCCTTAAGAAACTCAAGTCATTGCTCTGGCAAAGATTCAACTCTTTCTGGGTCAGGCCTATTAAATGGAACGGTCCGGTTCAACCCAAAATCGGCCCTCGTCCAGTTACCGGGTTCTAAGTCAGTTTGGTAATGAGTTAATCTTAACGAACTGGTCTAGCTCGGGTCCAAACAGTAAAAATGTGTGAAAAAATCGAGACCGACCCACTTAGCCTTAGTCCGACAAAATCGGTCAAAACATAAAAAAATAAATTAAACTCGAAATTAAATGTTTTATCCAATATACACTATTTATACACACCTATATACATTTTAAATACATTAAACACTATAAATAAAACATTTATACACTAAATATATACTACTTTAAAAAATATATACATATCTATACTTTAAATATATACTAGTTTAGAGTCAATAGAAAATATATACACATATCTACGTACAATATAGTATATTTACTACTTTAAATAATATACATACAACATATATACACTATATAGTACTTTAGAAAACATATAGACCTGTATATGTTAAATATATACTACTTTAGAGTCTATAGAAAATATATACACATATAACATGTATACATTACATATTATACTACTTTAGAAACATATACACATTAAATATATACTATTTTAGTCTATAGAAAATATATAGACATATATGTAGAATATTTACTACTTAAAATACCACTTGAAACTATATGCATACAACATATATACACTATATATATAGTACTTTAGAAAACATATAGACATGTATACGTTAAATATATACTACTTTAGAGTCTATAGAAAATATATACACATATAACATATATACATTACATATTATACAACTTTAGAAACATATACACATTTAATATATACTATTTTAGTCTATAGAAAATATATAAACATTTATGTAGAAAATATACTACTTAAAATACCACTTGAAACAATATACATACAACATATATGCACTATATATATACTACTTTAAAAAAGATATAGACATATATACGTTAAATGTATACTACTTTAGAGTCTATAAAAAATATATACATATATAACATATATACATTACATATTATACTGCTTTAGAAACGTATACACATTAAATATATACTATTTTAGTCTATAGAAAATATATAAACATATATGTAGAATATATATTACTTAGAACATCACTTGAAACAATATGCATACAACATATATACACTATATGTATAGTACTTTAGAAAACATATAAACATGTATACGTTAAATATATACTACTTTAGAGTCTATATAAAATATATACACATATAAAATAAATACATTACATATTATACTACTTTAGAAACATATACACATTAAATATATATACTATTTTAGTCTATAGAAAATATATAGACATATATGTAGAATAGATACTACTTAAAATATCACTTGAAATAATATACATACAACATATATACACTATATATATATATACTACTTTAGAAAACATATAGACATGTATACGTTAAATATATACTACTTTAGAGTCTGTAGAAAATATATACAAATATAACATATATACATTACATATTATACTCCTTTAGAAACACATACACATTAAATATATACTACTTTAGTCTATATAAAATACATAGACATATATGTAGAATATATAATACTTAAAATACCAAATGAAATAATAAACATACAACATATATACACTATATATATAGTACTTTAGAAAATATATAGACATGTATACGTTAAATATATACTACTTTAGAGTCTATAGAAAATATATACATATATATGTAGAATATATACTACTTTAAATACCACTTGTGTATATAGGCAGAATATACGTGTATATCTGTTTATTATGTTTATTACATAGTGTAAAGTGATAGTAATGTATTAGAAGTATTTAATTCAAACTAGAAATTCAATTTAAATGAAAAAAATTACAAAGTAAGGTGTGAATAAATGTTGTATTTTACTGATTGCAAAATTATCCAAAACTTATAATTTACATGAATGAAAAATCTACATATTTTGCATCATTTTTTCCAAATCGTGCATGTTAACATTAACGGGAACTGCCATAGGAAAGTCAAATCAATGGGGGAAAAACCATGCATTGGACTTGATTGTGCTGAGTTCTCCCTTGAAGTCAGAATTTCTTCAAGATTTTGTTTGTCTCTCAGATCCACCTCCATTCCTTGATTTCTTCATTCCACTATAATCCAATATCTAAGGCAAACTAGAACATTCATAGCATTGTTTTCCAATGAGTATCGGTTGTCTCCAAGGTGTTGTCGTCTCTTACTAAAAGTGATCTCCAATGCAATGGTTGACATTGGAACATTTAATATTTCTCTAGCTAATTTTGAAAGCACAGGACATTGTCTTTCATTATTCTTCCACCAATCCAACGTGTTGATCCTTGCTCTACAATTCTCTATCATCCATCAAAGATAATACTTAAGCTCTTTTCGAGAAGTTGTTGTGTGTGTTGAAGGAGAAACCATGTCCCAAACATTTAAATCATAAAAGTAATCTAGAAATCACTATGTGTCAGCCTTTTAGAAGATGATGGCTCCTCGGGAGCTAGAGGAGCGACAGTTGGAGTGATATTTGTCGGTACAGCTACATCAAGTAAATTGGCATAATGATTATATAATGCTTCTATGAAAATGTTTGCATCACTCATAGCCGTAAACAATTCTTGTTTTTCTTCTGGCTTTATCTCTAAGGAAGTATAAATAATAGAACTACACATAGTATTATATTTCATACATGAATTTAGTATAGCACCAACCAAATAAATTGGGAGAAGCGGATAAAAATATTTTTTTAAATTTAGCAAACATAGCACTAACAACTTCTTTGTAACCTTCTCTATTCTTATATGCTTTAACCAAACAAAAAATGTCGGCTAAATAAGCAAAAATATTTTAAATAGTAGGATAATAAGCACCAAAAAATTCAACCATAGCTATATAAAAAAAATTTAAAACTTAACAAAATCATCAATTGCATCCCAATCGGAATCATGTAGCATACACTCAGGAAAAGAACAAGAATATTGACTAAAAGTCATTGTAATAGGAACTTAATAAGCAAGACAAGTTTTTAAATAAGTATAAGTAGAATTCCATCTAGTATCACACTCTTCAGGCATTAATATCGGTCTAAGTTCATTTTGTTCACATTTAACATTTAATTCTCTCACTTGTTTTCTTTAATTATTTCCTTGAATAAAGCCAACAGCAAGTCGAACCTTTTCAATTTTCAATATAAATCTCAAAAAATTCAAGATCATTTTTTACAATTAAATTATATATATGACAAGCACACTTAACATTAAATATTTCAGGTAATGACGGAGAAAGGTCAGCTTTTAACTTGTCAATAGCAGTCTTGTTGTTAGATGCATTATCGAAATCAATACATAAAATTTTTCTTTCAATACCATAGTATTTTGTAACTCTAGTAATAAATTTAGAAATAAATTTTCCAGTATGTCTACGATTTTCATCATACAAAAAAGCGAGAATATGTTTTTGCATAACATAATTATTAACTATTCAGTGACATGTAATGGTTAAATAATTACTTTTATTAACAGCATGACCAACATCAGAAGTTAGAGAAATTCTACATTGAATATTTTTTAATAATGTAGATAAATAATAAACATATTGTG
>NC_061119.1:87756386-87826785 GCF_002878395.1 Capsicum annuum | reverse complement strand
GTTTATTCATATGTCTCTTATTGGTAGATTATTGTTTCAAAGTACCATAATGCTATAACTACCAAAGTTGTAATCTCAAAGGCTAAATAAACTAAGTAACGCAATATGTATTAAAAGAGGTGGCAGCTAAGGGGCATAAGCCTAGCAAGGGCCGATCCCAGTATTTAATTATGGGTGATAGCTCGGGGGCGTAGGCCTAGCTATAATTCCCCAAACCTAGTGCCCGAAACGCTACACAGTGCTCATGACCCCGAAGGACTACAACCTAAACCATGACTGATATATGTACTTGGACACTATATAATATAACATGATAATGCAGAAACATACACTGAAAGGCCATAAGGTTCAATACTGAACAAAATTTAAATAATAAAACATCTGAGTGGGGTAATAAAATACCCAAATAAAATTAAAAATATTAAAATCTGAAACATGATAGTCTGTATCTAGTCTGAAAGCCTCTAATGTCTGAATAATCTGAATAAGGAGTTGATGGGACATGTCCCCAACTAACTCCAACTAATAAGCTAATCAATGAGATAGTAAAGAAATATCATACCCTTGAAGGATGAGGACTCACTTCAGACTCTGACTACTGAAACTGAAATCTACTACTGATCTGGAACTCATGTCTTTGAACCTACGGTGTAACATACAAAGAAAGCACCATAGCACAAATGCGTTAGTACAATGGAATGTACTGAGTATACATGTGAGGTAGGCTTCATGTAAGGGTTCACTTGCATGATTATCTCTAACTGATTGTCTAACATAAATGTGAGAATACATGCATAAATATGTAACTGTAACTGACAATATGATAACATGATTATTAAGTCAGAATACTGATAACCTGACATATTAATAACTGATATGACTGATAACATGAGTGACTGTATCTGACAGTCCTGAATCTGATGGAACTATCTGAGTTCTGAACTATATCTGAGTTGACTGTATCTAACAGTCCTAAATTCTGAAGAACTATCTGAGTTTTATTACTTAGACTGATTGACTGTTCTGACAGTCCTGATTTTGTAACATGAAACTGTGGGAAGTAGTTATCTAACCAACATGCCCCTGATATGCCATTATCGCTAAGTTGGAGTCCAATCTGTAACCCCAATTGGAAGGGTGTCAATACCGCACTACTGGTAAGGACAAGCTATGGGAGACCCTCATTTGATAGTGTCCCCTATACAAGAAAAGTGGGGACCTTATCTACCAGTGCTTATCCACCTCATCAACCCTCATTGGATAGTGTTGATGTCTTAACCTATGCTGGCTACATAGTTCTGGAATGCAAGGATGACTTTTAAGAATCACACCCTCATCTGATAATGTGTGTTCCCATTTTTGGGTTCACTCGGTGCTAATTCCTACTCCCATCTGAATAGACTCTGGACATGATTTACTGAACTGAATATGGGTTGAATTATTGAATTCGGTTGACTGATGGAATACTACTGATATCTAAACTCTGACTGAGTTCATGAGATCATGGAGATTTCTATAGTCATAAAAATGTCTGAAGTCTAAGGTTTCATAGCTTGACTGAGAGTAACGTGAAAACATGACATTGGATCTAGGCACACAACTAAGTTTCGAGTACAAGTACCCTCAGGACTTGAAGGAAGGAAACTGACCAAGCATAACTTACTTGAACATATAATTAACACCATAGTCCATACCACATTTATAGAAGCATTTCATCAAATGTGTGATAGGCATAAACTTGTACATACATGGGGATTTCATGGTATCATGCTACTTAGGCACTTTTCCTTTATTTAGGCATTTAATCGAACAGATTGTAGGCATAGTACATGTAAACATCATTGTACAATAAATAAACATTATGATTCAATTCTAATTTCACCATTCAAGGTTTTAGTCATAGGTTTGCATCAATCTATATCTATAATACTTTAACCCACATAGAATTTATTACCCAACATGGAGTAGAATTTAATTTCTCATTATCCACATGAACAAGAGCAGCCCAATCATGAAATTCATAAGAAAGTCCATAAACTTGAATTTAGAAAAAGGGACTCTTGGACTTCAAGGATGAAAGGAGTCCATGAATGAACACTATGCATACCTTAGTTCATGATTTCGTGAGGATTGACGGTGAAACCTTCTTGAATTCGAATCCTCAATAGAAACCCTAGCTTGTTCTTGAGAGAAACTAGTATATTTTGGGTGAAGCATAGCTAAATCATGTATTATTAGGTTTAAATAGGGGTAGGAAATTGACCCTTTTAACCCTTGGATGCATCTTTTAAAATTGTAAACATCTCCCAAACTAACCATTAGCGCGACGCGATGCTATCGCGTCGTGTCACTAGATTTTGACAATTGGGAAATTGAGGGATGGAGCGATGCGAGGCCATCACATTTCCACTTCCTTTGTGACCTGGAACTTTGGTGCGACGCGGGGGAAATCACGCTGAGACACTAGAAAATGGACAATTCTGAATTTAGGCCCTGGTGCGACGCGCCATAATCACAGACCCCTACTGGAATTTGCCAAATGTCATTTCCTCTTGTGGTGCGGCGCGGTGCGCCACTGACTAATATGGCACTATTTTACAGTGGGAACTTGAAATAGTCGTAACTTCTGACCCGGTTATCGAATTTGGGTAAATCTTATATTGATGGAAAGCTTATTGAATTTCCCACATGAAAAAAAGTGAAAATCTTGAAAATTACTCATGGAATAATCATCATTCAATTTATAATATAATACTAGACATTCTTGAAATGAAATTATCTAAGGAAAAAAGTATAGGGTACTACAATATCTCTCCCTTGAGAACATTCGTCCTCGAATGACACTGAATATGAGGGAAAAAAGATAATTGACGTACATATTGAACATGAATAACTGGAACATGATCTCATGGCTGACATGATTGACAATCTGAACATACAATACTGAACATGGATATCTGATACATGTGTAACTGATTCATGAATGCATGACTGAGTGTTCTGAAGAACTAAGTTTCTCACAATGAGAATGCATATCTGATGCATAATTACATAACTGAACTGATACATGAGTTCATGAATGAATATGCAATGGTACTTGATACCAAGTTTATAATGGGAACATGAACATAAAACTGAATACCAAGTTCGTGATGAACACAGAACATAAAACTGAGTAAGCTTAAGAAGAACTGTTACCTTGAGCTTGGTCTGAGTTGGCAGAGAAGAGGTGAGGATACTTGGTACGCATGTCTAATTTTTCTTCCCAAGTAGCTCCCTCGATAGACTGATTTTACCAAAGAACCTTAACTAGAGGGACCTCTTTGTTCCTCAATCTACGAGTCTGATAGTCTAAGATTTTGACTGAAATCACTTTATAAGAGAGAGTGTTCTGAACATCAATGCTCTTAATAGAGACTACAACTGATGGGTCACCTATCCACTTCTTGAGCAAAGAGACATGAAAGACTTGATGAACTGAGGCTACATCTAAAGGCAATTTAAGCTCATAGGCTACCTTACCAAAGCGACTGAGAATCTTGAAGGGGCTAACATATCGGGGACTGAGCTTTCCCTTCTTGCCGAATCTCTTCACTTCCTTTATGAGAGAGATATTTAGATAGACATGATCACTAATCTCAAACTCGAGATCTTTTCTATGAACATTTGCATAAGACTTCTATCAGCTCTGAGTAGCCCGGAGTCTTTCTTTAATCGACTAGACTTTTTCTAAGGCATTGAATACCAAGTCAGGACCTATGAATGAGGCCTTACTAACTTCGAACTAGATAATTAAAGAGCTATATCTCCTACCATAGAGTTCTTTGAATAGAGCCATCTGAATACTGGAATGATAGTTATTTTTGTATGTAAATTCAATCAAAAGCAAGTGGTCATCCCAACTACCCTTGAAATTAATTGTACATACTCTTAGCATATCTTCTAGAGTTTGAATGGTCCTCTCTGCTTGACCATCTACCTGAGGATGAAAGGTTGTACTAAGATGAACTTGGGTACCAAGACCTTTTGGAATACTTTCCAAAAATAAGAGGTGAACAGGGTACCTCTGTTTGAGATAATGGACAACGAAACACCATGCAATCTGACCAACTCCTTGATGTAGATTTTGGCATAATCCTCGGCTAAATAAAAGGTTTAAACTGGAAGGAAGTAAGTTGATTTGGTCATTCTATCTATATGAACCATACTGAATCATGTTGATGACGAGTTCGAGGAAAACCCATCACTAAGTGCATGTTCACAACTTCCCACTTCCAAGTAGGAATACTGAACCCCTGCATAGACCCACTAGGCTTCTGATACTCTATCTTAACCTGCAGACATGTAGAGAACTTAGCCATAACCTCTATAATGTCTCTCTTCATCTTACTTCACCAATAGATTTTTTACAAGTCGCAATACATCTTTGTGGCCCCTGGATGAATAGAGCAGCGTGCACCAGGCGCTTCTGCAAGAATTTACTGCCTTAAGTCATCTACACCTGGAACACAGAGACGACCCTGAAAATGAATGAAACTATATCCCCCTTAGGATAAAATCTCTACTTTCTGATCCTGAACCGACTCTTTTAACTTGATAAGGATGGGATCTCTATCTTGCTTTTCTTTTACCTCGAAAACTAGAGATGATTCTAAACTACTCTGAGCTCATATATCACCCTCATCTGTATCGAATAAGAGAACGCCTAGTCTGGTAAGCTGATGGACTTCCTGAGCTAACTTCTTCTTACTGTCCTTAACATAAGAAACACTTCCCATGGATAGACTATTGAGAGCGTCGGCCACTACATTGGCCTTGCCCGGATGATAAAGGACACTCATGTCATAATCTTTCAAGAGCTCTAACCACCTTCTCTGATGAAGAATAAGATCTTTTTGAGAAAAGACATACTGAAGACTTTTATGATCTGTGAACACCGTATAGATAATGCCTCTTAATCTTCAAGGAAAATACTACGGCTGCTAACTCAAGATTATGACTAGGATAATTCCTCTCATGGGGCTTAAGCTATCTGGAGGCGTAGCCTATGAACATACCATGCTGCATGAGGACACAACCCAAACCTACTCTGGATATATCATAATATACTACAAAACCATCTAGAAGAGCTAATACTGGAGATGAGGTGAGTCAAGTCTTTAACTCCTGAAAACTCCTCTCTTAAGGATCTAACCACTGAAACTTGACTTTCTTCTAAGTCAATCTGGACATAGGGGATGCAATAGAAGAAATCCCTTAACAAATCATATGTAATAGCTGGCCAAACCCAAGAAACTCTTGATATCTGATGGACAGATAGGGCGAGGCTAGTTTCTTACTACTTCAGTCTTATGCGGATCCAGTCTAATGCCATCACCAGAAATAATATGACCAAGGAATGCTACTGACCTTAGAAAATACCTCAACAAACTGTATGTAATAGTCGGCCAAACCCAAGAAACTCCTAATATCTGAAGGAAAGATAGGGCGAGGCCAGTTTCTTACTACTTTGGTCTTATTAGGATCCAGTCTAATTCCATCACCAGAAATGATATGACCAAGGAATGCTACTGACCTTAGCCAAAATTTACACTTACTAAATTTGGCGAATAGCTGATAATCTCTGAGAGTCTGAAGTACTGTTGTAAGAGAGTCTGTATGATCAAGCTCTTTGCGAGAATAGACCAAAATATCATCTATGAAGACTATGACGAACATGTCCAAGTACTTATTGAACACACTGTTCATCAAGTCCATAAAAGCTGCTGGGGCATTGGTAAGACCAAAGGAGAAAACTAAGAATTCAAAATGACTATACTGAGTATGAAAATCTATTCTTAGAATGTCACACCCTCTAACTATGAGTTGATGATAGCCAAATCTGAGGTCTATCTTAGAGAAATAACTGTCACCCTGAAGTTGATCAAATAAGTCATCGATTCTGGGAAGAAGATACTTATTCTTGACCATGACCTTATTGAGTTGACGGTAGTCTACACATATCCTAAAAGAACCATCTTTCTTGTACATAAATAATACTAGAGCGCCCCACGGGGAAAAGCTGGGCCTGATAAATCCCTTATCTAAGAGATCCTTTAATTGTTTTTTTATTTCTCTGAGTTCTATTGTTATCATTCTGTATGGCAAAATAGATATAGGTTGAGTATCTTGAAGAAGATCAATGCCGAAGTCTATTTCCCTTTTAAGATAAATTCCTGGAAGATCTTCAGAAAAGACGTCCAAATATTCACTAACAATTGGAAGTGATTCAATCTTAGGGAAAGAATCTATCTAATATGACAAACTCCTCCCACTCTATAGGACCTGCATCATCTGACCTCTCTGACTTTTATTATTTAAACTAAGTATGATCCACATCCTGTAACTGATATGCAGCTAGCTCATCACTCTCAACAGTAGTCACCCCCATGATGTCGGTCACTTTCTGAACCTGATCAATAAATTCCTAAGGGTCCTCACCTACCTTAGACCCAAGGAAGGATGGAGGATTCATTCGGGTGAATCTTGAATCTTAGCTGTGGCTGAACTAGCTACTGGGTTGGCCGAAATAACTGTTGGCCATTTATTTTGAGCGGCAAATAACTGATCAAGATTAGTGAATATGGCCTTGAACTCTGCATGAGAAACACGATCGCCTAAAGGATCTTCGGGCAGAGGGGTTAACTGATTTTGTTTCTTTTTTTAGGAAGCATGTTCTGTAGAAGAGAGGGAGAAATAGATTAGACTGAGAGATTGACTTAAGATTACGCTCACTGGAAAGACATGAACACCAGAGAAAGGGAAACTATTCCTAAAACATCTTATAGCCTCTTGCACATAAATGTGGCACGCAACACACCCATGTACAAGACTCTACTAGATGTAGCTTTAAGACTTCCTAGGAATCTATTGAACTTTAGTCTCTGATACTAGGTTTGTAATGCTCCAAACCTGGTGCCCGAAATGCTACACGGTGATCATGACTTCAAAGGACCACAAGCTAACCCATGACTAATATTTATACCTATACACTACATAATATATAACATGATAATGCGGAAATATACACTGAAAGGACATAAGGTTCAATACTGAACAAAATCTAAATAATAAAACATCTGAGTGGGGTAATAGAATACCTAAAAAAAACTGAAAATATTAAAATCTAAAACATAATAGTCTGTATCTAGTCTGAAAGCCTCTAATGTATGAATAATCTGAATAAGGAGTTGATGGGAAATGTCCCCAACTAACTCTAACTAATAATATAATCAATGAGATAGTAAAGAAATAATCATGCCCTCAAAGGATGAGGACTTCCTTCGGACTCTGATTGCTGAAATTAGAATCTACTGCTGATCTGCACCCCGTGTCTCTGAACCTATGGTGTAATATAAAAAGAAAGCACCATAGTGCAAATGCATTAGTATAATGAAATATACTGAGTATACATGTGAGGTAGGCTATATTCAAGGGTTCACATGCATGATTATCGCTAATTGACTATCTAACATAAACATGAGAATGCATGTATAAATATATAACTATAACTAACAACGTGATTACATGATTACTGAGTCTGAATACTGGTAACCTGACATGTTAATAATTTATGTGATTGATAACATGAGTGACTATATCTAACAGTCCTGAATTTGATGGAACTATCTGATTTTCGAACTGTATTTGAGTTGACTGTATCTGACAGTCCTGAATTCTAAAGAACTATCTGAGTTCTATTACTGAAACTAATTGACTGTATCTGATAGTCCTAATTTTATAACATAAAATTGTGGGAAGTATTTATCTAACCGACATGCCCCTGATATGCCATTATGCCTGATTGGGGTCCAATCAGTAACCTCAATTGAAAGGATGTCAATACCGTGCCACTGGTAAGGACAAGTTGTGGGTGACCCTCATCTGATAGTGTCCCCTATATGAGAACAGTAGGGCCCTTATCTAATAGTGTTTATCCACCTCATTAACCTTCATCGGACAGTGTTGATATCTCAACCTTTGCTGGCTATATAGTTCTAGAACGCAAGGATTACTTCTAAGAATCACACCCTCATCTGATAGTGTGTGTTCCCAACCTTGGGTTCACTTGGTTCTAATTTCTACTCCCATCTGAATAGACTCTGAACATTATTTATTAAACTAAACATAGGTTGAATTACTGAATCCCATTGACTGATGGAATACTACTGATATCTGACTACTGACTGAGCTTATGAGATCATGGAGATTTCTTGATTCATAAGACTGTCTGAAGTTTAAGGATTCATATCTTGACGACAGTAAGGTGAAAACATGACATTGGCTCTAGGCACACAGCTAATGTTTCGGGTACAAGTACCCCCAGGACTCGATGAAAGAAAACAGACCAAGCATAACTTACTTGAACATATAACTAACACCATAGTCCATACCATATTTATAGAAGTATTTCATCAAAGTATGATAGGCATAAACTTGTACATACATGGGGATTTCATGGTATCATGCTACTTAGGCACTTTTCCTTTATTTAGGCATTTAATCAAACAGATTGTAGGCATAGTACATGTAAACATCATTGTACAATAAATAAACATTATGGTTCAATTCTAATTTCATAATTCAAGGGTTTAGTCATAGGTTTGCATGAATCTATATCTATAATACATTAACCCACATAGAATTTATCACCAAACATGGAGTGGAATTCAATTTCTCATTATCCACATGATAAGAGCGCCCAATCATGAAATTCATAAGAAAATCCATAAAATTGAATTTAGAAACAGGGATTCTTGGGCTTCATGGACGAAAGGAGTTCATCAATTAACAATATGCATACCTTAGTTCGTGATTTTGTAAGGATTGACGGTGAAACCTTCTTGAATTCAAATCCCCAATAGAAATCCTAGCTTGTTCCTGAGAGAAACGTGAGAGAAAATAGTATATTTTGGGTAAAGAAAAGCTAAATCACGTGTTATTTGGTTTAAATAGGGGTAGGAAATTGACCTTTTTAACCCTTAGATGCGTCTTAAAATTATAAAAATTTCTCGAACTGGACCTTTAGCATAACGCGGCGCTATCGCACCATGTCACTAGATTTTGACAATTGTGAAATTGAGGGATGGCGCGACGCGGGGCCATCGTGTTGCCATTTCCTTTGTGACCTGGAACGTTGGTGCGACGCAGGGGAAATCGCGTTGAGACACTGGAAAATGGACAATTCTAAATTTGGGGCCTGGCGCGATGCACCATAATCGCGGATCCCTACTGGAATTCTCCAAATACCATTTCCCCTTGTGGCGCGGTGCGCCACTGATTAATATGGCACTATTTTATGAAGGAAACTTGAAATGATCGTAACTTCTGACCCAATTATCGGATTTGGGCGAATCTTATATCGATGGAAAGCTTATTGAATTTCCGACATGACAAAATTTGAAAATCTTAAAAATTCCTCATACAATAATCATCATTCAATTTAGATTCTAATACTAAACATTCTTAAGATGAAATTAGCTAGGAAAAAGTATGGGGTATTACACTAGCATGGCCCAATCCCAATGATTATTTATGCATTGTAGCTCAGGGCCATAAGCTTAGCATGGGCGGATCCCGATTTGTCTATTTACCACTAATCATCTGGTCATTTGTATCATATGGATTACAAAGATTATGAAGTAAAAAAGGTAAAATGAACAAAGAAATGTAATGTACCTGACCCTTCAATTATATATAAAGGTGGTCTACTAGCACTATTTATACACTTGTATTTGATTTCCATTGAGCTCCTATATCATGTGTGGTTACTTTTAGCCTTACATACGCAGTACATACTTTCGTACTGATGCCCCATATGGGGAACCTGTATTTCATGTTACAAGAATAGGTGCTTCAGCAAATACACCTTCTCAGTTGGAGCCCAGGATATCCAACAGCTATTGGTGAGTTCTAAATTAATTCGGCTCTTTTCGAGTCTTTTTTATATATTTTGGTATTGTACAGAAGTTAAGAGTATGGCGGGGGTTTGTCCCGACCTCAGCTACGTGTATATGTATTTTTTAGATGCTTTGTAGACCAATGTAAAATTAAGTATGTAATGTCTTGTCTCTTAGATGTTGTGTCCCTAATGGCTAAGTCTTTTATATAATTTGGTGCTTGCCCGCATGGTTGTTCTCATTGATGCATTGTATCATATTTAGTAGAGCCCTTGGTTATCATATTTGTATATAAAAAATGTACAAGGTTATAGGTTGGTTCTCTCGAGCCTTACAGCTATGGGTTCCTGTCCGCCCCAATAGAATTTGAGGTGTGACAAAAGTGGTATTAGAGCAGGTCATCCTAAGGAGTCTATAAAGTCGTGTCTATGTAGAGTCTTGCTTATTAGTGTGTAGTGAACCACATCTATAAATAGGAGGCTATGGTAATTTAGGGTTGTCTTTTTTTTCTTCATATCTTAGATCGTGCAATAGAGCCCATGTTATAGGTGAAGTCATATTTAACCATTGAATCTATTTTTTTTCTTATTATAGTAATGATGCCAGTTACAAAAAGGATTAAAAATACAGGTAAGCGAATAGATGTGGCTACCAAAGAAAGGACCAGCAATTCACCACCTAGGCAAGTTAATAAAAGTGAGGCTTAAGCTGAGTTTGTATCACAAACTTCTTCTACTTCTCCATATCCAGAAGAGCTAAGAAGGAGAAGAAATGCATCTTCAGAACTACCTATTAATGCTACTGAGAAAGATTTAAGGAATGCAATACAATTATTGGCCTGTATAGTTACTGGACAAGCTCAAGGACAAACTATTCCAACCACAGGTTTTAATGGTACAGATAGGTCAGTTAGATTAATGACATAGGATTTCCTTAAGCTAGATCCTCCCATATTCACTGAATTAGATATTAATAAAGACCCATAAGACTTTATTGATCAAATCCAAAGGCTCTAGATATCATGTATGTATCAGGTAAAGAGACAGTTGATCTAGCAGCTTATAGATTCAAAGGAGAATCTATATTTTGGTATGAAGACTAAAAATGATCTAAGAGTATTCACGTACCTTCAGGTACTTGGAAAGAGTTCAAAGAGGTATTTCTTGATCATTACCTTCTGTTTGAGATTCGAGAGGCTCATGCAGATCAGTTCCTAAATCTTCGACAAGAGAATATGAGTGTAAGGGAGTACATCCTCTAGTTTAACTCTTTGTTTAGATATACTCCTAATGTAGTAGCTACTATAGATGATAGAGTTCATCAATATGTGGATAGATTGGATCCATATATAGTTAAAGATTGTCAAATTATTGCTTTTAACAAAGACATGGACATAGCAAGGATATAAGCTTTTGCACAAAAATAGAGGATAAGAGGCAAAGAAGAAGAACACAAGAATTAGAAAGAAGGAATTCCAAGAGGGCCAGATCTACGAGGCAGTTTATGGCATCCTAAAAAGAGTTTAGGCCTTGATTTTCTAATAGACCGCCTTGGCCATTATCTTCTTATTCTGTAGCTGGTACTCCATCACAGTTTTAAGGTTCCAAAGGCAATTAGTTTGGGCAAAAAAGTGAGATTCAGAGTTCACAGATAGCGGGGTATCAAGAGAAAGGGAGGATGAGACAATTAAGACCTCCTCGATAGCCATGTAAACAATGTGGAAAGCTTTACTTAGGTATATCTTGGTTCGGGGTAAATGTTTACGTTTGGTATGGTATGTCAGGGCATATGATAAGAGAACGCCTACAGAGGGGCATAGGCATGACCTACTGGATCAATCGTTTCATCATTATCGTTGGTACCTTATTTAGGTAGGGGTGTATATCATATGGGTTATGGTAGAGGTTCTAAAGGAGAATCTAGCTCTAACGGAGTTTAGAATCGTACATATTCTTTAGTGGATCGACAAAATTTAGAGGCTTCTCTGTATGTGGTTATAGGTACATTGTCCATCCTTTCATATAATGTATATACATTAATTGATCCTGGTTCTATATTATCATATGTCACTCCATTGGTTTCTAGAAAGTTTAAAAGAACACCAAAATTGCTAGTTAACCCATTTGAAGTATCTACACCAGTTGGTGAATCTATTATAGCTAGGATAGTGTATCAAAATTGTATAATAACTATTTGTGGTCATGATATAATGGCTAACCTTGTTGAGTTAGAAATGGTAGATTTTGATATTTCAATGGGTATGGATTGGTTAGCTTCTTGTTATGCCATAGTAGATTGTCGAACTAAGAGGGTGTATTTCCATTTTCCAAGAGAGGTAGTCCTTGAATAGATGGATAATATTGGTGCGCCAAGAGGTAAATTTATTTTTTATTTTAAGTAAAAATGGTTGATTTCTAAAGTTTACATATATCATCTAGTTTGAGTGAAGGATACAGATGCAGAGCCATCAACTCTTTAAACTATTCTAGAGGTAAATAAATTTCCTGATGTACTTTCTAAAGATCTTCCAGGTTTACCTCCAGAATGAGAAGTGGAGTTTGGTAGTGATGTGATTCTATGTACTCAACAAATCTTAATTCCTCCATATAGAATTACGGGAGTTGAAAGAGAAATTGAAAGACTTGCTAGAAAAAGGATTCATAAGGCCTAGTATGTCCCCTTAGGGCGCACCAGTGTTATTTGTGCGTAAGAAAGATGGCTCATTGAGAATGTGTATTGACTAGCGGCAACTGAATAAGGTGACTATTAAGAACAAATATTTCCTTCCAAGAATTGATGATTTATTTGATCAGTTACTAGGTGCCAAGTGGTTTTCAAAGATTGACTTGAGGTCTGGTTACCACCAAGTGAGGGTCAAAGAGAAGGACATACCCAAGATAGCTTTTTGAATATGGTACGGTCATTATGAGTTTCTAGTTATGTTCTTTGGGAATGCACCCGCAACATTTATGGATTTGATGAGTAGGGTGTTCAACACATTCTTAGATGTGTTTGTGATAGTTTTTATAGATGATATTCAGGTTTATTCGAGATCAAAGGAAGACCATGCCAGTCACTTACAATAGGTGTTATAGATTCTTTACGATCATAAGCTATATGCAAAGTTCTCTAAATATGAGTTTTGGTTAAAATCTATGGCATTCTTGGGTCATATTGTATCTAATAAAGTAATAAAGGTTGATACTCAAAAGATAGAAGCTGCGAGGAACTAGCCAAGACCTAACACCTACAGAGTTTGTAGTTTCCTTGGGTTAGCAGGTTATTATAGAAGGTTTGTTGAAGGATTTTCTTCAATTTTTGCACCTTTAACAAAGCTAACACACAAAGCATCCAAGCTCCAATGGAATGACGCATGTGAAAGGAGTTTCCAAGATCTAAAGAATAAGCTAACTTCTACACTCGTAGTGGTACTTTCAAAAGGCATAGAAGGGTATGCAGTATATTGTAATGCTTCAAGAATTGGCTTAGGATGTGTGTTGATGCAGTATGGTAAAGTAATAGCATATCCCTCAAGACAATTGTGGCCACGTGAGAAAAATTATCCAACATATGATCTTGAGCTAGGACCAGTTATATTTGCTTTAAATATATGGTATCACTACTTTTATGGGATCCATGTTGACATATATACTAACCATAAGAGTTTACAATATATCTTTATCCAGAGGGATCAAAATTTGAGGCAGCGGAGGTGGCTTGAACTATTAAAAGACTATGATATTGATATCTTGTATCATTTGGGAATAGAAAATGTGGTTGCTTATGTGTTAAGTCGTAAGTATATGGTGAGCACTTATGGACAGTCTACAAAAAGACAAGGAATGACTAAATATCTACACCAACTAGCCAATTTGGGGGTTCGCCTTCTTGAAACTCCAGATAATAGGCTTATTGTGCATAATGCGATAGAATTTTCATTAGTAGTTGAAGTAAAGGAGAAGCAATATACAGGTCTTATTCTATTACAGGTTAAGAAAAAATGTACAATGTGCTATGACCAAGGCATTTGAGCTAACTCAAGAGGGAGTACTTTGGTTCTAAAATAGATTGTGTGTGCCTAATATAGATGGGATAAGAAAGAGGATTATGACAGAGGCGCATCATTCAAGGTATTTCATCCATCCGAGGTTAACTAAATGAATCAAAATTTGAAAGAAATGTATTGGTGGAGTGACATACAGAAGAACATTATAGAATTTAAAGCCGAATGTCTAAATTATCAGAGAGTTAAAGTAAAGCACCAAAATCTCGGGGGTTATACGTAATGTATACATCTTTCAATCTGGAAGTGGGATATGATCAACATGTATTTCATCACTAATTTGCCTCATACATCTTGAAAGTTCGATTCCATATGGGTTGTAGTTGATAGGCTTACCAAATAAACACACTTCTTATTGGTTAAGAATATTTTCACAGTCAAAGAGTATGCGAAATTATATATTAAAGAGATAGTTCAGCTACACAGAGTACCAACCTCCATTCTATCAGATAGGGGAACTCGATTTACTGCAAATTTTTAGAAGTCTTTTAGAGAAATTTAGGAACACAAGTTAATTTAAGTACAACTTTCCACCCTTAAACAGATGGACAAGCAGAACATACCATTCAAACACTTGAAGATATGTTACGAGATTGTATATTGGACTTTAAAGGTAGTTGGGATAATCATTTACCTCTCATCGAGTTTGCCTACAACAATAGCTATCATTCAAGTATCAAAATGGCACCATATAAAGCTTTGTATAGAAAAAATCATAGATCACCAATTGGATGGTTTGAAGCGGGTGAAACTGCCTTATTCGAGCTAGATCTTATTCATCAAGCTATAGAAAAGGTTAAAGTAATCTAACAGCGGCTAGAAATAGCTCAAAGTCAACACAGGGCATATGTAGATGTTAGAAGAAGGGGGCTAGAGTTTGCTATAGGTGATTGGGTATTCTTGAAGGTGTCACCAATGAAGGAGATAATGATATTTGGTAAGAAAGAAAAACTAAGTCCACGTTATATAGGCCCATATAAGATTACTCAGAGGTTTGTCCAAGTCGCTTATGAATTAGAGCTACCCCAAGAGCTCTCAACAGTTCATCCAGTATTTTATATCTTAATGCTTTGAAAGTGCATCAGAGATCCATCTCATATTACTCCAACTGAAGATGTACAAGTTACGGAAGATCTCACCTATGAAGAAATACCTATTGCTATTCTAGATCAACAAGTAAAGAAGTTAAGGAATAAAGAAATAGCTTATATAAAAGTGCTTTAGAGAAACCATCAAGTAGAAGAGATAACATGGGAAGCTAAAGAAGCAATGAAATCTAAGCACCCCCATTTGTTCAAATACGAAGAGAAAGTTCAAGATGCTGAATTTGGGCAATAACAAGTAAGTGTAATATAAAGGTACTACGTGATAACATGAGTATTAAACTTAGGATTTAACTTGTTTTGGTTGGACAATAATGCTAACATTCAAGGATGAATGTTCCTAAGGGGGGGAGGATGTAACACCCCGTACTTTGCATGTACTTCTTCTATTTATATGTAACTTGGTATAGCCTTATGGTATAGGTAACGGATGAGATTTGTTATATGAGTATTAATAGTGTAGATGGAATTCTAGATGCTGCTCGTACATTTTAAGGTGATGCAGCCAAGTTAATATCGATACAACTATTAAACTCAGAATCGTAAGCTGATATTTGATTCTAAAGCTTAAAGTAACCAAGTACATACAAGTTTCAAGTTGGATTAAAGGGATTATGAACTAAAAATGGAGTATTTTATTGAGGTACTTGGTTGACTTAATTAATCTAGTAGGTGGATCACCTACTTGAGCTATTTGGACTAATTTAATGGGCCCAAGGCTATAGATCAGATTTAGGCCTATATTAATGTACTCATTAGGGCCCAAATTAAGTAAAAAGGAATAAGATGGAGAAAAGGCCCATTACTCAAATCTGCCAAGGACCAATTTAATTTAGCCTAACTAAGAATTAACTAAGTAGGTGCATCACCTACTTTGAAATTTTGAGCAGCTTGAACCGTTAAGTAGGTGCATCACCTACTTGGACCAATTAGACCAATTTTAAGGTCCAAAAATACAGGTAAAGAGATAGCCAAAATAGGGCCTTTATAAGGCCAAGTTGATGGTCATTTTCCCTTATTCTTAAGTCACAAAAAAGGTTA
Source organism: Capsicum annuum (assembly GCF_002878395.1). Classification (NCBI taxonomy): domain Eukaryota; kingdom Viridiplantae; phylum Streptophyta; class Magnoliopsida; order Solanales; family Solanaceae; genus Capsicum; species Capsicum annuum. The sequence goes on along the minus strand of NC_061119.1, from coordinate 87,810,640 downwards.
TACTTCACAAATTCTCTCCAATTTCTTTAAAGCAACTAGGAGCAACCCTATATTTTCTTTTAGGGTTCTTAGAGAAACCCCAACCTTTGTAGGATAAGGTAAGTGAAAACACTTAAGGTTTAACATAATCCTCCCATAAAAGATTAGGAAAACATGTTATTCATCCTGAATTTAAGTCCATGGTAGAATATAAAGTAAGCTAACTGCTCGTTTTTTCTTTGTTATTAAGAGATCTCTTTTCTTCTTTGGTTTAAAGCGTGAAGAAAAGTCAAAGTTGAAGTTCTTGAGGACTTCAAATTAAAAGAATAAGTTGCAGAATTAAGGTAAGGTAACTGCACTATTTTTTTCTCCTTATATATGAATTTGAGAGAGAATTATGGATGTGTTGTTATTAATAACTCAAGAGATGATGAGTTCAATAATTGATTGCAATAATAAAAGGAATTTTGGGCTATTTTGTGTGTATATATTGGGCGCTGCTAGGTTGATATTGGGGAAAGGTATGATTAGTTCATATTGAAATATAGAAAAAAAGGTGCGGTGGTACACCACCGAGCTAATTATTGTACACGTTTATTACATATTTTGTTTGTATACCATTTTAGAGGGTGTAATAAAGTCAAAGTTATTTTGGGGGATCTAAAAAGAATATGTATGTATATGGATATAATTGGAGGAGAAAAGGGTTAAAATAACAACCTCGATTGGCAAATTAAGGCCTTACTATTCGACTACTATTTTGGTGAAGTTAAGTAGCCCAAATGTGTTGGTTGCTTGATAATATTAGTTTACCATATATTTTATTGTAGATAAGTAATCTAAAAGGTGGAAAGTCAAGTTGGATTAGTAATAGTACCTAATAGCAGCACATGATCTCTTATCTAGCTAATGACCTATAGTAAATAGTACCTAATAGCAACACATGATCTCTTATCTAGCTAACGACCTTGTTCCCGCTCCTTAATGTGTTAAAATACTTCATTCCATTCGTATTATTGAGTTTGCATTTTTACATTCACTAGCAGGTCTCAAGAGTTCTCATTTAAGTTAAATAAGACCCGTATATTATTTTTAGCTGCTAAACATCTCATTCATGTACAATCTTCCCCATACCTCTTTGACATTGCATCAAGCATTTATTTAGATGTCTCTTATTCATAGATTATTGTTTCAAGTGCCATAATTCCATGACCAACAAAGTAATAATCTCAAAGGCTAAATAAACTAAGTTACATAATTTTTATTAAAAGGGATGGCAGCTCAGGGGCATAAGCCTAGCATGGACCGATCCTAATGTTTATTTATGGGTGGCAGTTTAGGGGCGTAAGCCTAGCATAGGCCAATCTCAATGTTTATTTATGGGTAGTAGCTCAGGGGCGTAAGCCTAGCATGGGCTGATACCAATTGCTTTATTTACCACTGATCAACTGGCCATTTGTATCATATAGATTTCAAAGATTATAAAGTAAGAAAGGTAAAATGAAGAAAGAAATTTAATGTACCTGACCCTATAATTATATATAAAGGTGGTCTACTAGCACTATTTGTACACTTGTATTTGATTTCCATTAAGCTCCTATATCATGAGTGGTTAATTTTAGCCTTACATACTCAATACATACTTTCATACTGATGCCCTTTATGGGGGACCTGTATTTCCTATTGCAGGTATAGGTGCTTCAGTAAATACACCTTCTCAGTAGAAACCAAGGATATCCAACAGCTATTGGTGAGTTCCAAATTGATTCAGGGTTTTTCGAGTCTGTTTTATATATTTTGGTATTGTATAGGAGATAAGAGTATGGTGGGGGTTTGTACCAACCTTAGCTAAGTTTCTATGTATCTTTTAGAGGCTTTGTAGACCAATATAAAATTAAGTATAGTAATGTCTTGTATCTTAGATGTTGTGGCCCCAACGGCTAAGTCTTGCATATAATTTGGTGCTTGCCTGCGTGGTTGTTCTCATTGATGAATTGTATCATATTTGGTAGAACCCTTGATTATAATATTTACATACATGAGATGTACAGGGTTATAGGTTAGTTCTCTCGGGCCTTACGGTTATGGGTATCTGTCCGCTCTAATGGTATTTGAGGCGTGACATAATGAATGTATGATTTAAATTTGAGAAACATAAGTTACTTGCTTAAACATGTATTTAACACATGGATATACGTTAAAAATGGTAAGTAATAGTGAGATTTATAAATCATGAGCTATAAATAACTCTATAAGCTGGGAAGCGATAGAAACATGAATATTGTATGTAAATCTGTTGCAAAGCTGAGCATCCTATGAAATTGGACTGAGGATCACATATGGATACTGAGCATGAAAACATGAACATGTAAATATGAGAATACAAAACCAAGCATAAACATGTACAGAAATAATTTGTAAAACTAAATAACTAATAAATTGAACAATTGGTCACTTGGTCATGAAAACCTAAGTTGATATGGTCTGAATACTGAATTGAGACTATGGGAGCTACCTATAATCAACATACCCCAATCTGAGCTATTGGGGTCCAACTTGTAACCCCAGTTGGATGGGTGTCGATACCTTTCCAGGGGTACCAACACATGACTGAAAATGTGGATCCACAAGGTTGATATCCTACAGGACGAGGGTGTCATGCCTCTATTGACTAGGGACCCCTCATAAACTACAATGGTGTCGTAGGTCTAGAACTTAGGGACTTATACTAATGACTCATGCTAAAACACCTAAGTTTTGGATCCTTAGAAAAGTTCCATTAGTTGAAGTTTTTGTGCAATGTACGACTCAAGGTTACTAGTCGTACCCTAGGATATGACTTGGGGTCCTCTCACTCATATGTTAGGCAGTGAAGTGGGGGTTACATTCTATCAAAGGTACGTTTTTTCCTTCCCCAAGTTGTATGTTAGGGTACGGTTTGTATGTTGCCTGGTCGTATAATGTCATATTCTTAGCCTAGTTGAATTTGTCTAAGGCACGGCTCTAGGTATGGTTTAGGGTACCATTCGTACCCTAAGGTACGAGTTAGCTTAGCATGGTCGTATATTGAACAGATTAGGGGTCCATGGTGAAACCTAAGGTACTAATTAGGGTACTACTCGTACCCTCCTGGGTGCAACTTTTAGCTTTTAAGCTGAGTGCATTTTAGACCTATCCCACCCATAAAATCTTATAACCCACCAAACACTCTCAAAACTCCTTCAATAAGATTGGAGGCTAGGGTTTCAAGAGTTTTCATATAAAGGCTAAGGGGGCCAAGAATCTTTTTTGTGAATCATCTTGTATAAGGTATGTGACTCTTCCCTTATTATTATTTCTCAAATATCATGTTATTTAAATATTGTTTATGAATTTTTAATGGTGGTTTTTGGAAACAAATGTTGAGGGTTTTGATGTATAGTGATAGGTAATGTTTACTCTTGTTTGAACTTGTTTTTATACATGTTTTTGGTGATGATTGGCACATGTGGATTCTTATTGATTGTGATTTAACAAGTGGGTCATGGGTAATCCTAATATTGATGGTTTTCACTAGGGTTTTGGTCATAGTAAAGGTATGCCCTTAAAGTGTTTGGTAATCCTAATATTGATGGTTTTCACTAGGGTTTTGGTCATAGTAAAGGTATGCCCTTAAAGTGTTTGTAAAATATCTTTTAGAAATATCTAATCATATATTGATGGTGATTTGAACTAAGGTAATGGATTAATGAGTAAGAATGATTGTTAAATGACCTTGTAAAGGCCTTGTTAGCCTTTTAAGTCGGACAATTCAAGTTGGACCTACCACTCCAACCGTTAACCGTCTTCGAAAACTGTTGATCTAGGGTGGTTTTATACACTTTTGTATCATTATTCAAGCTTATTTCGCCTTTTTATTTTTTGAGAAATTCATGTGCTTAACGCGTTCATATTGATATAAATAAGCATTTTAAGTGTCCAAGTGTATGATTACAAAGTCTAAAGTATTTTTCAAACAAGTTTGTGCTTAATTGGAAAATTTAGAGTCCTACCCGGAAAACTAATTTTACTAGCTTGAACTACGTATGTGTCTAGTTGATCTCGATGGATTTTAATATGTTTAATTTGTTTCAAATAATTTAAATGTAAATTATGAGTGGAATAACTTGTTTGTAATGTGCAAAATTTAATTTGACTAAGTAAAGAGTCAAAATAATAAGTGGAAGATCATTGTGAATTTGCCTTATCTTAACCTTGTTTTGATTTGTTGTTAAGAATATTGTGTTGTTTTAATCTTTAATTTATAGTGTATCATATTGTAGAAGATGAATTAAATATGGTGATATATTGATAATTTAAAAGCTCAAAAATTATTAAAAATACACTATAAAAAATATAAACAAAAAATAAGACATTTCATACTTAATCAAATTTTTAAACACAAATTCCAATGAGATGATGTAAAGTCAATACGTCGCATCGATGTGCCAATGCGTTGAGCGATGTGTCACGTCAATAAGTGGTACACAGCAATTAACAGGGCCAACACAGTTGAGGACAAGGTCCTATTTGTATTCAAATTGACACGAATTCTTAGGATTTTCCACGTGATGCTGCCTAAATCAACGATACTAATGATTAATATTATTATAATATATATAATTATGGTGGGACACAGCTGGTACCAATTTTGGATCAATCCTTAGTCAACTTGGACAGATCTTGGATAATTATAAATACCTGGCACGTGACAGACGGCTTGGACTGTTTTGGACAAAAAAAAAAAACAAGAAGGAGCTATTATACGGTTTATTAAGTTTTAATTTTATTTTTAGTCTTTAATTTTTTATATCATGTATTCAATTATTTGGATCATGATTATGAATATTAGTGGTTAAAAATTCTTCTTTTTGGATTAAAGCCAAGACCATAAGTAATATTGTTTTGGATTAAATTTGTTAATTTTGTTTATCATATTTGGCTGTTTGTTTATTTTTGTTTCAATTATTTTATGGATTGATCACCCATAAAATACATATATTGTCGACCTTTTGATCCTGAGAGGGGAATAGGGAGATAGAACTTGGGAGTAAACAAAGTTTGAGTTTTTATTCTTTTATAAAATAAAGAATTAAACTTAGCGTCTAGGACAGGGATGTACTTAGATGTCTTACTTGATTCAAACGTAGGATGATAGCTTTAATTAACTAAATTGAATTATTACATCCCCGCTCAACGATGTAGTTGTAATATCCAAATTAGGTAAAAGATTATAGATTGGGAAACCATGATCATGCAATTAACCCTACGAATAACTACTAAGGTAAGCAAGTTAATGAAGGAAATTCAAAAACATAGTATGATTGTTCGAAGTGCTTTAACCCTGGATTTTTCTCCATTGATTGTTTCAAAAAATTAATTTTTGCATTATTTATTTATTTATAATTTACAAAATTACAAACTCTCTCTTTGTTTACTCTTTCTCAATTAGTTAGACTAGAATTAGATAGACGGTGAACACAAGTCCCTGAGAGATCGATACTTGGGCTTCCTTGAAGCCACTATATTACTTGATAAGACCACGTAAACTTGCGTGTGCGCTTGGGCGCTATCAACTGTGTCCCCACGTGACACAGTGGCTGAAGCTTCTTCTTCTCTTCCTTTGCAATGAGCATGTATTCAAGTGAATCATGTGTTGATTTTAAAGTGGTGAGCTTTCATACTTTGAAAGGCATATATTTCATTGTTTTTCTATCTCATGTCATAGACTTGTATTGGACTTGATTTTTGGCTATTGTCAGGGGTATGTCCCGACATATTATAAACATCAGATTGGTAGAGGCTTGTGAATGACTATGGACTTGGGTATGTTAGTTGGTCTAACGACACTAATGAAATGATTAGACATTCTTAAGTTATGTTTCTAGTCTTGTTTTCGCTATCTTGATTATATGATTGGAGTTCATCCAATACTTATGGATTGATGTGATGGTTAGATTAGGTTATTGGGGTGATCTCCGGTCCTTGTTGGACTTGAGATGCCTATACGACAAGGCCCTATTTTGGGTCGTGTCAAGTTAGTATCAAAGCCTGGGATTATAGTCAGTTGGGTATCCACAAATTTATGTCAAGTAGAGTCTCTTTGTGGGAGTGTAGCATGCCACATTTATAAGAAAGAGGTTACAAGGCATTTAGGAATGTTTCATCTTCTTGTTGTCTTATTTCAAGCTATAGAGTTTAAGGTCTTGGATCTTTCTGATTACTGTCTGCTCGTCTTTCAGATCATGCCTCCATGAAGATTTAAAGTTCCTATAAACCCTTTCACCCCGAGTGGGGATGATGTTGATGGGACTTGCTCTACTTATGAAGTCCATACTCGGTCTAGGGGTCCGATACCTGATGGTTTGGGAGTTCCACCAGTTCCCTTTAGTCCTCTTCCAGTTCCTCAAGTTGATATATCGAATGTTGAGTTTCATCAGTGGATTCATGTGATTGCTCAGTTGGTGACTTCTCAAGCTAAGCGGAGTGCATTTTCTACTCCATCTTATGAGGCCATGAGGGTGCCCAGTTTATGAGGTTGAGTCTTCCGACCTTTACCGGTGTTAAGGTGAAGAAAGATCCTTAGGTTTTTCTAGATATGATGGAAAAGACTTTTAGAGTTATGATGCCACTATATGGAAGAGGTGGAATTTGCATCCTACCAGTTAAAAGACGTAGTATACAAATGGTATGAAGAGTGGGAATGAACAAGGGGTGATGTTGATAAGTCATCTTTGTGGGAGGATTTCACTAATGATATTATAGACCGCTTCTTTACTCTGGAGTTGAGGGAAGTAAAGACGGAGAAGTTTGTTAATCTTAAGGAAAAATATTCGTCAAGGAGTATGTCTTGAAGTTTCACTAATTGTCTAGATATGCTCCGGAGATGATGTCAGATATGAAGGCTCGAATGAGGAAGTTCACATCGGTATTGTCTTGTGAATTAGTCCTTCAGATTAAGGTCTCTTTGTTGATCAAAGATATGGATATCTCTAGATTGGTATTGTACATGCAACAAGTGGAGGAAAAGAAAAAGAAATAAGTTGAGATTAATGAGAGGCAAAGCAAGAGGTCTTGATTTTTTTATCAAAGTGGAGGCCCACAGTTTAGTGGTAAGTGGTCCAAAAGAAAGAATTGGGTGAGTCCCAATTCCTATTCTACAAATATACTCCCTACTAGAGGACATCGAGAGATAGACATTTTTAGAGTGGTAATATTCCTAGGGCACAGGGTGCCCAATCTCAAACTAGTGGGGCTTAGTCAGCTCTATCCTACTCTTTTTGTAGATTTTGTGGTCAGCATCATCGTGGCCACTATGAGAAGGGGGGGAACAAATATTTCAGGTGCGAGTGAATTGGGCACATACAGCAAGAATGCCCATCTCTAGTGTCTTCATGGGCCAACAGGGGCCTTATTGCTACTTCGTGTATCCAGCTTGCTTCGGCTTCTATTTCTGGTACCGACATTGGCCAAAATAGTTTATATGCACTTGCTACTCGCCAGGAGTCTGAGGCATCTCTAGATTTTATTACAGGTATGTTGAGGTTTTTCTCCCATGATATATATTATTTGATTGATTCGGCGTCCACTCTCTCGTATGGGACCCTATTTGTGGTTGTGCATTTTGATTTTGGTACTGAGTGTTTGTCTATTTCTTTTTCTATTTCTACCCCGATAGGAGACTCTGTAGTTGTTAAAAAAGTATATAGGGTATGTGTGGTAGTTGTTGATAGTAGAGAAACTCTGGTAGACTTGATAGAGTTAGACATGGCTGATTTTGATGTTATTCTAGGAATGGATCAGTTGTATTAATGCTATGATTCCTTATATTTTTGAACCTATAAGGTCATGTTTAAACTCCCTAATTAGTTAGTTATTGTATGGGAAGGGGGTTCTTTAGTGCCTAAGAGGAGGTTCATCTCATATCTTAGGGCCCAAAAGTTGATTTCTAAAGGGTGTTTGTATTATTTGATCCGAGTTAAAGATTCTAACTCGGAAGGTCCTTCTATAGAATTTGTTCCCTAGAATGAGTTTCCCGATGTCTTTCCTAATGACCTTTTTGATATTTCTCCTGATAGGGAAATTGATTTTTGGATTGATCTTATTCCGGACACTCATCTAATTTTCATCCCTCCTTATAAAATGGCTCTGGCTGAATTGAAGAAACTTAAGGAGAAATTGAAGGATCTATTATATAAAGATTTCATCCATCCTAGTATGTCTCCTTGGGGTTCTCTTGTGATGTTTGTGCGTAAGAAGGATAGTTTTCTTCGGATGTGCATTGATTATCGTCAATTGAATAAGGTGACAATAAAGATTAAGTATCCTCTTCCTTGTATCGATGATTTATTTGATCAACTTCAACGTGCGAAGTGTTTCTATAAAACTGATCTTAGGTCGGGTTATCGCCAGCTTAAGATTAGGAAAGTGGATATCCCTAGGATTATCTTCAGGACCCGGTATGGTCACTATGAGTTTCTAGTTATGTCTTTTGGGTTGACCAATGCCCCAACGACATTCATGGATTTTATGAATAGGGTCTTCCTTCTATTTTTGGATTAATTTGTCATTGTCTTTATTGATGGCATCTTGGTCTATTCTAAGAGTAAGGCAGATCATGTCGATCACCTCCGTGTTGTGTTGCAAATCTTAAAGGATCATCATTTGTATGTCATGTTCTTAAATTGTGAGTTTTGGTTGAAGGATGTGACTTTTCTTAGTTGTGTTATCTCTAGTGAAGGGATCATGGTGGATCCATAAAAGGTTGTCATGGTTAGGAAGTGGCCTAGACTTGTGACTCCAACCGATATTTGGAGCTTCTTGGGTCTAGAGGGTTACTATCGGAGATTTATGGAGAATTTTTTTATGATAGCTGCCCCATTGACTACGTTGACCCAGAAAAAGGTTAAGTTCTTATCGTCGGATGCATGTGAGGATAGTTTTGAGAAGTTGAAGGATAAATTGACTTCGTCTCCGATTTTGACCTTGCCCGAGGGTAATGGTTTTGTAATATATTATTATATTTCTCATGTTGGGCTTGATTGTGTATTGATGTAGCATGGTAAGGTGGTGGCCTATGCTTCTAGGCAATTTAAAGTTCATGAGAAGAACTACCCTACTCATGACTTGGAGTTGTTAGCGGTGGAATTTGCATTGAAGATTTGGTGTCATTATCTCTATAGGGTTCATGTTGATATATGTTCCAAACATAAGAGTCTTTAGTATGTGTTCACTCAAAAAAAGTTGAATCTCAGGCAAAAGAGATGGCTTGAGTTGCTAAAAGACTATGATATGAGCCTCTATTACCATCAAGGTAAAGATAACATAGTTGTTGATGCTCTTAGAAGGTTATCCATAGAGATTTTAGCTCACGTGGATAAGGATAAGCGAGAATTGGTAAAAGACATCCATCGTTTGGCTAATCTTAAAGTTTGTCTCACAAACTCTGAGGATGGTGGTGTATTTGTGCATTTGGTATCTCAGTCATCTCTTGTTGTTGAGATAAAGAAAAAGCAAATATTAGATCCCAATTTGATGAAGATTAAGAGTAATGTGGGTCAACAAAAGGTTATTGATTTTGTGATTTGGTGGTGATAGTATCTTGAGGTACCAAGGTAGGTTATGTGTTCCCGATGTTGATAGATTAAGGGAAAGGATTATGGCCGAGGCTCATGGATCTTGTTATTCTATTCATTCCGGTTTATGAAGATGTATCATGATCTTAGAGAGTTTTATTAGAGAATAATATAGAGCGAGATGTGGCTAAGTGTATGATATGTCAATAAGTGAAAGTTGAGCACTTGAGACCCGATAGTTTGTACCAAGGGATAGAGTTTCCTGAATTAAAATGGGAAGTAATTAATATGGATTTCGTCACTGATTTCTATCATCTCAGATTGTGGTACTCCGTTCTCATCTCATTTTTGGAAGTCATTTTAGAAAGGTTTGAGAACTAAGGTGTGCCTTAGTACCGCTTTCCACCTGCAGAAGGATGGACAAGCAGAGAGGACTATCCAAATATTGAAAGATACGTTGCGTGCTTGTGTGATTGATTATGGTGGTAATTGGTATGACCATTTTCCTTTGATTGAATTCACCTATAACAATAGTTACAATTTTTCTTTTGAGACATTGTATGTGTAACACCCCGTATTTTTTAGCTAGAAATTGAACCATCGTTCCTACGTGTGTAAACTCTAACCCCATGATGTATATTTAAATTCATGTGTCATGATCTTTATTCTCTTGTTTTAAGTGCTTTCATGGTGAAAAATGTTCATAGGAATCACTTAGAGTTAAGTTGAGCTAAGAACCTTTGATTCGTCCAAAGTTTAGTATTTGATTCTACAAGGGTCTACTTTGAACGCGTATAAATTCTGATATATGAAGAAGTCTTCATATTAAGACCCACCAAATGATAGAAAATTGAGTTAGCTTTCCAATGATACCAATTTTACCTTAATCCGATATCCGAGTGAAAAGTTATGACCTTTTTTGTGAGAGATAGTAAGGAGTCGCGATAGCCCCGCACCGCGATGGCTATTCAACCCGAGTAGGGGTCACGCCACGATGGTCATTTCCATGAGAAAAAGAGGCCAAGGGGCAGTTTAGTCCTTTCCCATCAACCCTAGCCATCCAAACATGATTTACAACTCAAAAAGGGGCATTATTTGCCTATCTTCTTCAAATCAACTTACGTAAAAACCCTCTCCTTTCCCCGAGAACAAAATTCAACTCTTCTTTTCCAAAATAAGAATTCAAGCCTTTCAATTCAAGATTCTCAAGAAAAATTTCAAGATTAGGGTTCCATTCTTAAAACTAAGGAACTTAAGGGGCGTGGGGTTTTCCTAAACTATATGGACATATTGAAATCATTTTGGGTAAGGTTTAAAGTCACAAAATCATATGTTTATGAAGGGTTTTGAAATTTTATTATCAATAATGCATTATGAGCCCTTTTTAATCATAAAATATTTTGGCTTTGAGGCCTCTCCTTGAAATTGATTTGTACTCGTGTGTTGTTTGAATGACTTGGTAGTCTAAACATTGTTTTGAATGAAAAAGCTATAACATGACAATGTATGGCTTGGAGATATGAGTTGGAAGTCTTGGTATGATGATACCAAACAGATGAATGCCGTATCAGATACAAAACAGACAAAAAATATAGATTTTACTCAGATTTTGAATTCAGAAAGATACATGTTTAGAAAAGATTAAAAATGGGCTTAAAAAGAGTTAGATGGTTACCCAAAGAAAGTATGAATTGAAAAACTCAACGCTAGAAAGCGTGATCTGCCGACATAGTGTTATGTTACCATGCTGTGTGGTCTTGTGTACCTAGATTTATGTCATCCCAATTTGGGACTATGGTTAGGAGCCATGGTTTGTGGTTTTGTAAACTACCATGATATTTCGATTTGATTGGGGATCATGGCACCATGCTATGTGGTCTTGCGTGTCCCCCTACTAATACTCCAATCCTTGCAGCAAACTTGGATTAGAGGCTTGGCCGCCGAGTCAAGGGTGATTTCCATATAGCCTATGGAATTATACATTGTAGGGTGTACCATCTAGCTCAGAATTAATATAAAAAGTGGTTCATGATTTCAAATAAATGTTTCAAAGTCTTTAAACTATGCCCATGTGCTTTTCCTATATCGTATGTAAATTGTTTTATGAATTGCTCTCACTTATGTTGTTTAAAAGTACATTACTTTGGATTGTTCTGTGTACCAGTACATTTGCATTGGCCCCCTATATTTCAGAATCTGAGACTTAGTCCCGGGGTCTGACAAGTGGTAATCCTACCACTTATTCGTACAAATTATACACACACTCTACCATGTTTTGTATTAGAAAATGAGGCATTATCCAAATTTAAGTGCACTAATACCCACATTTTGCCGATATGGAGTGAAGAAGGTGAGCATATATAGAATAGAGCTAAAAAGGGAGCAAATGAAAGCAAAAGGAGTGCAGCTGGAAACCTGAAGTAGTCAGCCTCAATTACCACAACTGTGGTCACTGTCGGTCCAGGTGGTCAGCAAAGTGCGGTTGCAAAACCTAATAATGGTCGTGTAGCCACGATCGTGATCAAACACATGCGATAAAGGATCAGCAAGAACTATCCTAAGGGTAGAATTGTAAAATGTTATGGACGAATCCCAAATCATATATAAGCAAAAACCCTTTCTTCTTTGGATATTGCTTATCTCGTAAGTTAGTTTTGAATTCTAAGCTTGAAACCCTAATTGGGCAAGTGTGTGGTCAACTTTGGAGGATTAAATTTCTTAGTTTCTTATTGAAGAATGGACTCTATGATTGACCCACATGGTATATCTCTCTTTACGTTTTTCATGAGTAGATAAATAATTTAGTCTAGGGATTATGTTGAACTAGAGTGTGATTGTATGTTGTTAATGTTATGTTTGCATGGATTTTAGTTGTTGAGTATGGATTTCACTATTCTTGGAGCTTATGTGTTGGAATTTGATAGGTGAAAACTCCAAATATCCAAATGAGTTTGATGGGTGAAAGCTCCAAGCACTAGAAACCCTTTTTCATCCTCGATAGAGGGATTTAGGTAAATATTAGGTAACCCATAACATCCTCAAAAGAGGGTTATCAGGGGACAAAGCAACAGTGAACAACCAAGTCTATGGTTTACTACCCTTTGCAATCTTAGAAATAAGTGTTTAAGGAGTGTAAATCATGTCAAGAGCATCAATCTAGAAATTAGGATGCTTGTTTGAGGTTTTGGGTGGCTATATAAACTCCACACTTGTTAGGTGCTCGAAAGGGCCAATGGATGAAATCGTTAGGGTTTTGTCAAAAGATTGGCCCCTATGATCTTCGACTTAGCCTATCCATTAATTAACAACTAAATCCCATGATAATTCAACATTGTCCCACATGCTTGACCTCTAAGGAGACATAATCCCAAGATTTCTTCAAACATTGAATTCAAACCAAAGATAGCATTCACCACGTACTTGTTGAAGTTTGTGTGAAGAATTTTCAAACAGATCACCTCATTTACTTATGCATGTTGTTTTCATTAGCATTTCGAGTAACCTTATAGTAACTTGAGCACCAATAGGTTAGAAGTCTATAGCATTCACTCCTTGAGATTTGACCCTAATTTACATTAGGCTACTTGACAATGCTCGCCTCACCCCTCAATTATGGGAGTGAGTTGAACATTATCAAAATGGCGCCGTTGCCGGGGAGTGAAATATAGATTTCATATTTGTGGTGCTAACTTTACTTTGGAATACTCAAAATGGGATAATTTACTTTATTTTGTTGTTTTTTATTATTTTGTAGGTGATCAAAGTGTGAACGAAGAAATGACCGATAATGCAAATAATTTTGGTCCCTTTGATGCCCCAATAGATGATGAGGGCCAATTAAATGAAGCTGGTCAAACAAGCGCTATCTGTATCCCACCATCCAATGGAAATGGTTGTTTTATGTGACTAGTTTTATGCTTCACATGTTTCAAATGAAAGGATTATATGGGGGTTAATCATATGAGGACCCAAATGTTCATTTGAAAAACCTTATGGAAGTTTGTGCGCCATTTAGCATAGCGTATATTCCATAAAAATCCATTTGGCTTCGACCCTCATTTAATAACCAACGGGCAAGGTAGTTTTATGGCTCCGCTCACTTTCATCTGGCTCAATCACTTCTTGGAAGGAGCTCACCACGGTGTTCCTTGATATATATTTCCCACCATAAAAATGCTTTAAAGTGGGGTGAGATTGTAAACTTCCAATAATCGAATGGAGAACCATTGTTTGAAGTGTGGGAGAGGTTTAATGGAAATCTAGCCCAATGCCCAACCCATGAGCTCCTGGATAAGATGCTCCTTGAAATTTTTTACAGAGCTCTTGAGACATTGAAGAAAACGGTTATGGATAATGCGGCCGGTGGATCTATTTTGAAATTGCATCATCTTGCGGCTTTCTATTTGATAGGTAAAGTATCCAAACAAAACTAGGGGTGGCATACCTATGATACCGATGCTCCTAAGACCCCTTCTACTACCTCCATGGTGACTATAGAGTAAAGAAGACGAGAAGAGAAGAAGGAGGACAACATGGCCAAGATGATGACCCAACTTGAGCTTCTAACGAAACATATTTTGGGTGTACCCGTGAAATAGATAAATGCCGTAAAATCAAAGATTTATAAAGATGATGATGAGGAAAATAAGTAGGATGAAGAAATTCAGCACTTGCCAAACTATTCGGGGGCTTGCCGCCCCGCCTATAAAGGCAAGGTGGGAACCAAGTTTGGATGGAACATGAGCGAGATAGAGATTGGAGAGATAAGAAACATGACTATGACCGCGATGTTCCTCCTTATGATAGGGATAAGGCTAAAGAGTCAAATGTTATTGACCCCAAAAAGTTTATGGCTGATGTTTTGGCACGAATCTTAAGTAGAGTTGAAGGTACGAACAAAATGGTATATGATTTGAAGGGTGACTTCTCCGTACTCTTCCAAATGGTGGTATTATTCTACCTCCATCAAATAATTGGAGACCCAAGTCGGGCAAATCTTTACGCAACTAAATGCAAGGGCTAGAGGTGGAATTTCGAGTAACATAATTGCTAACCTAAAGAATGAAGCACAAGTCCTAGCAATTGTCACTAGAAATGGGAAAGAACTTGAAGATCCCCTTAGAGGAGATGTGAGTGAAAATATGCCCAAAGCTAAGGCAAGGGAGGTGACACCTCAAAGAATAAAAGCAAATGATGAGTAAAAGATAGATAAAAGCGGTGAGAAAGTGGTCGAAGTTAAAAAGCTACAAGAAGAAACAAAGCCAACCATCCATGTTCCTCCTCCGTTCCCGCAATGGTTGCATAAAAAGAAAGAGAGTGACAAATTGAGAAAATTTATGACAAAAATTAGCAACTTCTCAATAAATATACCAATACTTGATGCAATACAAGAGATCCTGGGATATGCTAAGTTAATAAGAAGTTAATGTCTAAGAAGAAGCTCATCGAAGGTGATACCATTGAAGTTACTCATGGGCGTAGTGCTATTATGGATAGCAAAGTTGCGGAAAAGAAAAATAACCCGGGAGCATGCACTATCCATTGCACCCTTGGGACTCATGAGTTTCTAAAAGCCCTTTATGACCTTGGTGCAAGCATCAACCTAATGTCGTATGTCATCTATAAGATACCTGGCTTGGACACTTCAACACCAACCTCGATACGACTTTTGATGGCAGACTGGTCCATAGAAAGACCGGTGGATATATTGTTTGATGTCCTCATAAAGGTGGACAAATTTATTCTCTCAACAGATTTTGTTGTATTGGATTGTGAGATAGACCAAAAAGTGCCTATCATTCTTGGTCGTCCTTTCTTGGCAACCGAGAGAGCCATTGTCGATCTAGAGTTGGGGGAGATGAAATTTTGGATGCAAGAAGATGAGGTCTCGCTCAAAATTTGCAAGTCAAAGAAGCAAACCGAGGATCTCCAAGTAGTATCCGTGGTGGAGGTTGAAAATGAGACAGTGAAAGATGAGGGGTTTGAGTACCTGCCATGACATTGAAAGAAGAAAGACGTTATGCCACAACGATAACTAAGGTGCTAGGTGGGAGGCAACCCATAAATGCCACAAGAGTGACTCGTATCCTTTTTTGTTATGTTCTAGTAGTGTAGATGTTGTCTTTGCATTTGAATAATTCATGCATTTGTGGCACTTCGAATTGCATTGAATGAGCTTTAAAAGGGGCAAGTGTGAAAGTATTCTTTGGAAATCCAAACAGGGAAAGTTTTGTGAAAATTGAGTAAAATACTGAACAGGGGAAAATAGGGGAGTAAAAATTACTCTCAGTTACTATGATTGCGGACACCATGCACGATCGCGGTGACACAGCTGTACGCTGTCGTACCCCCTGACCGCGATCGCGGTCTTTTAGTCATTTAACCCCTAGTCTGCTTCATTTATCTCACACTCCCTTTTAAAATTGTACACTCAAATCTAAGCTACATTGCTGGCCAAGTTGTAAGCTCTTAAATAGCATCTGTGCACATCCCTCTTACATCAAAACTTTGGTAGGTGGCATCAATCCTTGCTTTTATTTTTGAAAATAGGCCATTGAGTGCATGATTAATAAAGAGCCTAAAGTTTTAATTGTTATGCTTTACATGTTGTCATACTTATTATTGTTTTGGTGTTGGTTGCTTGATTGAGGTGTGCACACAAGAGGAGAAACCTTGAGTACCCAATAGTGTGTCAAAAAAGGGTAGACAAATATGATATGCACACCTTGTGTTTGATAAATTTCTCAAATGAACTTTCAATAGTGGCATTTACTTTTGAAGGGCACATTCAGACACACCGGTAGCATTGTTCACATGACCTTCATTTTTACCCATATTGTAGAACATACTAGTAGTCTAAAATTGGGAGGAAGTTGAACATATAGAACTAACATGGAACCAACCTCAGGTGTCGCGATTGCGGTCATAGACTGCGACCGCGATAACACGGATGCGGTTCTGATCCGCGATCGCGGTAACTGAGGACAGGTTTCTGTCATGTCAAAAATCTTGTACTTCTAATTTTTAGCCAGGCAACCCTAAACACCTAGTCCAATGAACTTTAATGATCAATATAGCATATCTTGCATGATTCAAATGATGTTAAAAGATATAATGTGTGTTTAGTGCTTTCAGGACAACCTCATGGATAAGTTTGATCACATCAGATTCATGGAACCTAAATGCCACACTCACTATTACAGTGATCTTTCAAAGAATTTTATGTCAATATCAGTGAAGTATATTTCTTAAGCCCACTCAATGTTATTGTAAAGATGCGGGGAAAGCCGGTGAAAGTTGTGGCTAAGAAAATCAATGATGTTTATAGGCTCAAGCAGGAAGACATGAGTGAATTCAAAGCGAAGGGGTGTAAATTATGGAATTGGTTGGCACAGCGGTTATGTCCTGGAAAGAAAGTCTCGTGGACAAAAACTAAAAAAAAAACATCTCCATGAATGACTTTATTTTCGAGGCTCGGATATGGTTGCACATCATTTGTAGTCGAGTGTCTCCTTGCAACCACATGATAGTAGTCCTTGAATTACGTTCTCAGATGGTTGCTTGTATTCTAAACGACATCCCTTTAGATTATTTCAAACACCAAAGTGGTACAAATCTCTTTTACCCTTCTCTGATTATTGAGCTTTTCAATAAAGAAGGGGTGGAAGAGTATGCTAGTGATACATGGATGCATCCTAGCGCCATTATCTACCCATTAAAGATTTGAGAAGAGAGCGCACCGAGCAAAAGAAGGAAAAAAAAGATCAACTTAGAAGAGCCAACATGTAGAGAACCCGAGACTCATAGGCAAACTACCATGGGATCTTTTGAAGAGATTAGAGTTAATATTTTAACCATTAAAGAGCTTGTGGCTAGCTTTCCTCAAGGGTCGGGAGAGCCCTCAACCACCCATCACTCATATGTGTCACGTGCCGATTATGTGAGTATAAAGAGGACCAAAAAAAGCAAAAAACTACTATTGATCAGCTTGAGGAAGCCAACTCCTCTTTGGCAGCATCACATCGGGAACTCCGAAGCGTACATAAAAAGATGATCACTAGGGAGAAAAAGAGGGACAAGTTCTTAACCAAGATGTGGAAAGAGGTGAAGGGTCTATGGAAGGTTCTGAAACCCCAAAACAGGCTTCCTACTTCTTAGGTCGACAATGATGATAAGGCCCCAACTGAGTGGTTAGATCTTGAGGAGGATAGTGATTATGCAAGGTTCGAGAGTGATAACAGCCCTTGATGCAGATTCAGGGAGCACCATTATCTCTTTTATCCTTAATTATTTATACACTAGGGATACTGCTACCTTTTAAGTTATGGGTGTTACCTTATTTATTTGATTTGGGCATGTATTATTGATATTATGCATACTTTTCTGCTCTTCTAGATAATTCTTACTTTTTATTTGGGTTGTAATATTTGGTCACTCTGATGGTGCTCACACCTGCATGGATTAGTTATTTTGTTCTTGTTTTGTTAATTCATGTTTCTAGTTTCTAACCATAAATACAAGGGAAGTCTGAGTACTTATGGCATCGATGATTGGGGTTTACATTCACACCCATTGGTGAAGTCTTAGTAACCATATGTAAGTTCCCTCATACTATAGTTTCCAATGTAACATGATAGCTTGTGTTTCCATGAGCAGAAAATTATGCATGGTTTGGGTACAAAAGCAAGCACCCCTCTCCATCCAAATTTGTTTGCAAAAAGTCGAAGGTATGGATGTGAGCAACTTTGTGACAAAATTCTCTCTATTTCTGTAACTCCTAAAGTTGATTGTGGAAAAATAAGGAATACTCCACCCTTGTCTTGAGCAAGGAGAACAATTGACCACATCTTTACAACATTCATATTTCATGTGTGAGCGTAATTGTCTATATCTCAGGTGTACTTGTACCATCTAGAACTTGCCCCATTAGTCTTTCAAAACTAAATTTTGGTTGTGCTTGGTGGGTAAAATGATCATAGGACATTTTATGATTTTGGAAAACTATTTTAGCCTAAAATACCTATCAATACATATGAGTTACCCCTAGTCACCCTCTTTGATCCTTTGAACTTTTTTTTGCTAACCACATTATAAGTCGTGACCCTTCTATTCATCCTTTTTTGAACCTTATACTCCTTGAACTTAAGAATAGAAAGTAAGGCCAAAATCCTAAGTTGGGGTGATGGAAAAAGAAAGAAAGTGTAGATTGAGCCACAAAGCCATGAAAAGGAAAAGAACCTACAACCCTAGCAAGTAAGCATTTTTCTTTGAAGAAAAAGATAGTTCATCAAAAGAATAAGTGCCTGAAGCTTGATGCAAGCATAAGAATTGAAAAAAAGAGGTGAAAAGATTTTGAGTAAAGCAAAAGAGACAAAGTAGGTAAAGCAACGAGACAAAAAAGTGTCCCAATAAGCAAAAAGTGATGAGAATTTAATGTAGAAGTTCAAGGAGGGTATAGCCTTGTTGTCAAAAATTTTATCCTACCCTAAACCTACATTACAAGCTCAAAAAGCCCTATGCAATTTCCAACCATGTGCGGTCATTGTAGTGGTAATTGAAAATTGGGGCAAGCCTATGATATGGTACTTGTATCATGGAGAATTCCTTGAGAGAGCGAGTGATTGCACTTAATTTTCCTTGTTGCATAAGTGGTAACTAGGTGTGTGAACTTTCTTTTTTTGTGAAGGCGCATGTGAATTAATTAAGGTAGGTGATTTTGTCATCTTTCATACAATGAGATAAGTGGATGTATAACATAATTGAAGTCGACTTATGAGTCACTTCTGGAGTGTTAGTAATTGTCATATAGTCTTTCCCCAAGATCCATTGTATCCTTTGTCACTCCATCTTATGATGAAGGACATTGATAACACTTTTTTATACATGTATGAAAAGCTTTTTGTGGTAGCAACCAAGTTGGAGTCTTCATGGTCATTGGGAACATAAACAAGGGCACACATGAAAAAGGTCTCATGGTAAGAGGTAGTGTTACTTGAGGACAAACAAATGTCTAAGTTGAGGGTGTGAATTAGTGGTAATCCAACCACTCATTCGTACAAATTATACACATAAACTACCATGTTTTGTATTAAAAAATGAGGCATTATCCAGATTTAAGTGCACTAACACCCACATTTTGTAGATATAAAGTAAAGAAGGTGAGCATATGTGGAATGAAGCTAAAAAGAGTGCAAATGAAAGCAAAAAGAATGCATCTGGAAACCTTAAGCAGTTAGCCTCAGTTATCGTGACCGCGGTCCTCCGACCATAGTCGTCATTGGTCTAGGTGGTCAGCAAAGCACGGTCGCAAAACCTAACTACAGTCGCGGTCAAACACACGCGATTGTAGATCAGCGAGAACTGGCCCAAGGGCAGAATTGTAAAATGTTATGGATGAATCCCAAATCATATATAAGCAAAAACTTTTTCTTCTTTAGGTATTGCTTATCTTATAAGCTAGTTTTGAATTTTAAGCTTGAAACCCTAATTGGGCAAATGTGTGATCAACTTTGGAGGCTTAAATTTCTTAGTTTCTTGTTGAAGAATGAATGCTTTGATTGACCCATATAGTATATCTCTCTTTATTTTCTTCATGAGTAGCTAAATACTTTAGTCTTGGGATTATGTTGAACTAGAGTGCGATTGTGTGTGGGTATTGTTGTGTTTGCATGGATTTTAGTTATTGAGTATGGATTTCACCATTGCTTAAGCTTATGTGTTGGAATTTGATAGGTAAAAACTCCAAATAACCAAATAGGTTTGATGGGTGAAAGCTCCAAGATATAGAAACCCCTTTTTATCCTCGACAAAGGGATTTAGAAAAATATTAGGTAACCCATAACATCCTCAAAAGAGGGTTATTGGGGGATAAAGCAATGGTTAACAACTAAGTCCATGGTTTACTACCCTTTGCAATCTTAGAAATAAGTGTTTAGGGGGTGTAAATCATGTCACAAGCATTATCCTAGAAATTAGGATGTTTGGTTAAGGTTTTGGGTGGCTATATAAACTCCACACTTATTAGGTGCTCGAATGGGTCAATTAGTGAAATTGTTGGGGTTTTGTCGAAAGATTGACCCTTATGATCTTCGACCTAGCCTATCCATTAATTAACAACTAGATAAACCAACATTAATCCACATGCTTTACCTCTAAGGAGACATAATCCTAAGATTTCTTCAAACCTTGAATTCAAACCAAAATAGCACTCACTATGTACTTGTTGAAGTTTGTGTGAAGAATTTTTAAACAAATACCCTCATTTACTTACGCATGTTATTTCCATTAGCATTCTGGGAAACTTTATAGTAACGTAAGCACCAATAGGTTGAAAGTCAATAGCATTCACTCCTTGAGATTCGACCCTAATTTACATTGGGTTACTTAATAACGCTCGCCTCACCCCTTAATTATAGGAGTGAGTTGGGCATTATCAGGGTCTCGCTAAGCCATAGATTTATCTGTTAGAAATGTAAAGTTGGTGAGCCTCTCTTATTTTGGATGGCCTATTTTCAGATCATTGTTATTTTATTTTGGTTTATGGTCCAACTAGGGGCCTTGTTCCAGTTTTAGACAGATGTTAGTTTTGAAATTATTAAAGGTTTTACAGACTGGTGTTAGATATTATTGAATGTTTATGGATTTCATTTCATATTGTTCAGTGAAATAAGAGGTTAATCATGTTCTATTTTATTTACTTTCTACAGTTCTCTATATTATATGAACATTGTGTATGGTAGCCAAATAGAAAAGGGCGCTCAGGCCTACATGGTTCGGCATGCTCGTCGCGGCCAAGGTTTTGGCTTGGGTCATGAAAAACTTGGTATTAGAGCACGGTTCATGGTCCCAAGGTGTCTGCAAAATTGCATCGGGTAGAGTCCACTTTATGGGTGTGTAGCTTGCCATACTTATAAGGAGGAAGCTACTAGGAGTTTAGGAATGTTCACTTTTTTATGTTTTAGATCGTGCCATTGTGTTGTCCATTTAGAAGTTATCTAGATTCCTTTTTTACTTTGACTTTATTTACTAAGTCTCATTGTCGAGCTGGTTCAAGTTTAGAATCTTAGAGTCTAAATGAGTTGGTCCCTTCTAATTAAGTCATAAAAGATTATAAAATTGCACAAGGACTTAAAAGGAGTCCATAAGTACTTCAAAGTGCATTGATTTAAGCTTATACCCCTGTCTACACCAATTATGCATTTGAGCCTGAGGTATGAAGTGTATTCAGTCCTTTTCAAAATTCTTCTTGCAAATATCATGCTTAAGGGTAGTGATATATGTCAGAATATTGGAATAATATTTCCACCTGAGTAGTAGTATGTGCTAAGGTGTAATACCTTATTAGTAGTAAGATGATCCCAAAGTTAGTAATATGACATCATAAGCTTAGAAGTTAGAACGAGGGTGACTTTTGCATAAAGAAGCTAGTTTAGTTGTATAACCATTGATTGAGAGATGGGTTTCCCTCTTATAGTGATAGACTAATGTGGTAAAAATATTTGTAGATTGTATGGTAGTTTGTGGATGAAGTGTTTGGCTATGATTATTATCTATTCAAAATAGGGAAGGAGCCTAGAGTGGATAGTGATGATGGTTATAGAAATCACTCATAGGCTATGAATGAAAATGGTAAGATTAGCCAATAAGTTATAAGTATAGACTCATTGTTGTATATGGAATTTTGAAGGTAGTTGTAATGTATGCATGGATAAGTAACTATGATGTGAGAAAGTGGAATATATTGATAAGATCATAATGGGTTATAATATAAGATTAAGATCGATTATTCCTATTATGTGACTTTACCCCCTTGATTATCTTTTCTCGGGTCATTATAAATTAGTACTACATGTGAGAAGGTATGTAGTAGATTTTGAGGTGTAGTAGTAATATCGTGGAGCAGAAAACTTATGGGCCATAGTTAAGTGAAATATGAGACTTAGGTTGATATTTTTATTCGATTGATTAGTATAGTATATGGCATGCTCCATATGATTGGTGTTGTTAGACAATAGGCTTGAACTTTACATGTGGAGTGTAGTGGTGAAAATAGTAGCTTGAGATTGATAACGCATGTTTTGTGGGAGTAAATTAATTGGTTTGGTCTAATATTGGAAATATCCTAGGTTTGCAATTTGCGGAATAATGAGTGGATAATTGTGATATGTATATAGTGACTAGTGTTAAAAATGATGAATTGTGATTGAGTCATTAAGTGGATAAGGGCGTAAGTATATAAGAATAAGTCATCACCTGGTAGCATGTTATTAGATAAAGTTTTATGTGTATGAGTGTTTGGCGTACTTACTCTGTGTTCTTAAATTTTGTAGTATGGAGAAGTCTGAGGAGTTGTTGTATGGTGATCTTTAGAGTTGAATTAAGGAAATATGGGTGGGCAATGTGTGCCTTTGGTATAGTTTTACAATTTTTGTTAAGATTGTAGGTATACGAGTAGAGGTCTAGCATTAGCGTATTGAGTAGTGAAGAATGATTTATTATGTAATGCTCACGAGAGTGGGAGTGATAGGGTGATAGCTATAGAGGCTAGCAAAAGTTAAGAGTAGCATTTTTGAAAAACAATGCATTTAGTGTATAGTTTATCAGGGGGAGTTTAGCGGTTATGTGTATGGAGATACCCCATTATGAGTGTTGTGCTTATAGATTTAGTGAGAAGATATGTCCTCAAGTTTAGGATTGTGACTTTGATCTAAGGGGGAGATAGTGAATTAAGGTATTTCTCGAATTTTCTTGAGGTGTCCTGTTTCAGGAAGGAGTCTTGACAAAATCTATTCCTATTCAAGCAAACTCCTCCTATTTTAATTTAATGAGGATATCCTACCAATATCTTATATATTAAAGTCGTGCCTATGCCCAAGGTCCAAGTTATCTATGCAACTTATGTTATGATCCAACCGCCAAACTAGAAGCAATGATGTCTCAGTAACCCAATCTTTCAAGAACTCAAGCCCTATGATGTGTTTCCCATGATCCATGAAAAAAATCTATGTCTCACATCATGCTTGGACCTAAAAAAAATATTTCTATATGTCACCAAATCATAGTATGTCGAGTTTATCTAAAGCAATAAAGTTTATACAAACTCATGACTATCGTAGCTCTACAAATAAGAAGCAATAGCTTTAAGTGGTAATCCTTGTCTCAGCCATTGACCCTTGAGTTATGCCTTCATGTTATACTACTTATGATATATGCTCACATGTTTCTCACTGTGCACAGTCCTAGGAACTCATGTTATGTAAGTTTACGTCTGAACAGCTCTCTGCTTTTGATCCAGACACTTGATATAGGAGGAACTTCATGATGGTATCGTATCTTCACCTCATGTCCCACCTTGAGTAGATTAACAGATATGGGTTATAATTGAGTAGTGTTTCTTCCATTCATGATACTTGTGCTCGGGTCCCTTAATGACCCTCTATATGTTAGTATGATAGTGATTATGGAAGCATAGTAACGTGTTAGGTAGGTGTGTAGATGTTCTTGAAGGTGAAAATCTTTATGTGATTTCTTGAGCTAAGGTTAATGTTGATGGGGGAAAGAAGGGGATGGACTTTTATTATGAGAAATAGTTAGGAAGGAGATATATGGTGAAAATCTTTGTAAAAGTAATTGAATTTGCTGGTCGTAGTGGGAGGAAATCCATAAAGTGGGTGTAATAATGATAGGCTTGAATGTTGTGATTGATGAAAACACAATCCATGTGCTATGTGGTTAGTATTCCCTGAATTAAAACCCAATGGTGTTTGATAGTAGTGATAAGGTAACGTAATATTCTTATATTGGGTCCCATAGATTAAACTAGCACCTTTTTTCTTCGAGTTAGGCTTCAACCTAGAAGTACCATGCAGTGGGACTCAAACTCTTGTGGTTAGATGTGTGATGGTAGAAATATAAGATGGAAAGGACGAAGTATGTGTTTAATATTGGCCCACAGCCTGGTAGGGTCTTTAAGTTTAAGTCTATTCATTGTATCATGAAAGATGGAGAACGCTTCTATCCTTATCTTCAGTGAAACCTTATTTCATGATTAGTACCAATGTAAATCAAGCCTATTATCATCAAATCAACTCATGCCTTATATGTGATGATTATGATTCATAGAACTCATGTGCAAGATCATCCCTATGTAAAGTCTCATTACCTTATGCTTCGTTATTACACATTTCACTAGGGTTTATCATAAAGCTTGCTTGATGCCTTTGCATATTTTGTTGAGGAAAAATGTTAAATGCAAGATTACGTTCTAATTCTACACTTTTAGAGCTTCAACAAGTCCCTACCATCATTCGGGGATGAATGATCCCAAGGGGGAGATAATGTAACACCCCATATTTTTTATCTAGAAATTGGACCGTCGTTCCTACGTGGGTAAAATCTAACCCCATGATGTATATTTAAATTCATGTGCCATGATCTTTATCCTTGTGTTTAAAGTGCTTTTGAGGTGAAAAATGTTCATAGGAATCACTTAGAGCGAAGTTGAGCTAAGAACCTTTGATTCGTCTAAAGTTTAGTATTCGATTCTACAAGGGTCTACTTTGAATGCCTATAACTTTTAATATATGTAGAATTTTTCATCTCAAGACCCATCAAATGATATATAATAGACTTAGCTTTCAAATTATACCAATTTTGCCTTAATCCGATATCCGAGTGAAAAGTTATGACCTTTTTCGTGAGAGGAAGTAAGGGGTCGTGATAGCCCCACACCGCAATGGCTATTCAACCCAACTAGGGGTTGCACTATGATGGTCATTTCCACGGGAAAAAAAGGCCAAGGGGAAGTTTAGTGCTTTTCCCTCAACCCCAGCCGTCCAAACACGATTTATAACTCAAAATGGGCATTATTTGCCCCATCTTCATCAAATCAACCCACGTAAAAACCCTCCCTTTTCCCCAAGAACAAAATTCAACTCTATTTTTTCAAAAAAATAATTGAATCCTTTCAATTCAAGATTCTCAAGAAAAGTTTCAAGATTAGGGTTCCATTCTTCAAACTAAGGAACTTAAGGTATGTGGGGGTTTTCTAAACTACATGGGCTTGTTGAAATCGTTTTGAGTAAGGTTTAAAGTTACGAAATCATATATTTATGAAGGGTTTTGAAATTTCATTATCAAATATGCATTATGAACCCTTTTCAATGATATAATGTTTTGGTCTTGAGGCCTCTCCTTGAAATTGATTTTTACTTGTGTATATGTAAGTATGCATTTTGAGTTTTGCAAAGATTAAATCAAGAGAATGAATGAGAAAACCCCTCTCTTGTTGTGATACCTCTTGATTCACATGTTATGGGTTGTTCAATTGTATATTTTAAAGCATGAGATAAATAGTTTACTATTGTTATGGACTTGATGTTGGTTGTGATTTGAAAAGAGAGAAAACTTTTTATTTTTAAATGCTAAATGTGATAATCAAAGGAATTGTACGATTGTTTTGAGAAATTTACCACCATTTATTGAAATATTAAAAAAAAGAATCTTCGCATAGTTTGACATATGTTTTGAAATATGAATCCTCGTGTGTTGTTTGAATGACTTGGTGGTCTAAACATTATTTTGAATGAAAGAGTTTTAACATGAAAATGTATGGCATAGAGATATGACTTGCAAGTCTTGGTATGACGATACCAAACTGATGAATGTCATAGCAGATTCAGAACAGATTAAAATTACAGATTTTACTCAGATTTTGAATTCAAAAAGATGCATGTTTAGAGTAGGTTAAAAATGGGCTTAAAGAAAGTTAGATGGTTACTCAAAGAAAGTACAAGTTGAAAAACTCAATGCTAGAAACCGCGATTTGCTGACACGGGGTTATGGTACCATGCTGTATGGTCTTGTGTACCTTGATTTATGTCGTCCCAATTTGAAACTATGGTTAGGAGCCACTCTTTATGGTCTTGTGCACTACCATGACATATCAATTTGATTGGGGATCATGGCACCATGCTATGTGGTCTTGCGTGTCCCCCCTTACTGATACTCCAATCCTTGCGGCAAACTTGGATTGGAGGCTTAGCCGCCGAGTCAAGGGCAGATTCTCTATATCCTGTAGAGTTATAGATTGTAGGGTGTACTATCTAGCTCAGAAGTAACATAAAGGGTGGTTCATGATTCCAAAGAAATGTTTCAAAGTCCTTGAAGTATGCCCATGTGTTTTTCATATATCATATGTAAACTATTTTTATAAATTGCTCTCACTTATGTTGTTTAAAAGTACATTACTTTGGATTGCACTGTGTACCAATACATTAGTACAAACCCCCTATATTTTAGATCTGAGGCTCAGTCCCGGGATCCCTCTAAGCCAGAGATTTGTCCGTCAAAAGTGTGAAGTTGGTGAGCCTCCCTTATTTTGGAAGGCCTATTTTCAAATCATTGTTATTTTATCTTAGTTTATGGTCCGACCGGGGGCCTTATCCCAGTTTTAGACAGATAATGGTTTTGAAATTTTTAGAGGTTTCACAGACTAGTGTTAGATGTTGTTGAATGTTTATGGATTTCATTTTGTATTGTTCAATGAAATAAAAGGTTGACCATGTTCCATTTTATTAACTTTCCACATTTCTCTATATTATATAAACGTTGTGTATGATAGCCAGAAAAAAGAGCGCACTGGCCTACACGGCTCGAGATGATCGTCGGGGCCAGGGTCTTGGCTCGGTTTATGACAGTATGGTAGGAGATGCCATTCTCCTATTGGGTGGTATGAAGTTGGTGAGGGTGAGTTTCTTGTACCTGATTTGGTTTACCAAGGCTTGGAGAAGGTGAAGGTGATACGTGATAGGTTGAAAACCACTTAAAGTCACCAAAAGTCTTATGCCGATATGAGGCGTAGGGATTTAGCGTTTCATGTTAGTGATTGGGTATTCTTAAATATATCTCCCATGAAGGGAGTGATGTTATTTCGTAAGAAAGGGAAGCTTAGTCCCCGATATATTGGTCCATATTTGATTTTGAAGAGGGTTGGTAATGTTTTCTATGAGTTAGGGTTGCTCTCTAATTTAAGCACCATCCATTAGGTATTCCATGTGTCCATGTTACGAATATATATAGGTGACCTTTCTTTAGTTGTTCCCTAGGAATATGTCAGTATTTTGGACTCTTTGTCCTATGAGGAGGTCCCGTTGAGGATCTTGGATCGACA
Organism: Capsicum annuum; assembly: GCF_002878395.1. Taxonomy (NCBI): domain Eukaryota; kingdom Viridiplantae; phylum Streptophyta; class Magnoliopsida; order Solanales; family Solanaceae; genus Capsicum; species Capsicum annuum. Next base: position 87,782,899 of record NC_061119.1, on the reverse strand, counting down.
AATTTGCTAGTTACGAACGAAAGAGGTGGCTTCGGTGGGTTCTATAGAGGAACCAAAAGTCCAAGAAAGCTACGTGGGAGTCTAAAGAGGACATGAATTCCAAGTATCCACATTTATTTTCCATTCCGAAAACTCGTGCTTGAAGTATGTGTTAATTTTCTTAACTTGATTTATCTCTTTGATAGGCCATGGGTTCAAGTCCCTAAACTTTGAATTGAGCAAGTGTTTTGATAGACGATGGGTTCAAGTCCCAAAGTCAATTGAATGGATGGTTGATTGATAATGATCATGGCATGTGTCTTATCCTTTGTTGTAAGTCTTTGTGTTATAACTTGGTTAAAGGTTAGTTTGATTTGTAATATGATGTGTTAACTCATGCTTGTGCTTGCCTTACCCGTCATTCAAGGATAAATGATCCAAGTGGGGGAGAATTGAAACACCTAGGCATTGGACCTTTAGAAAAGTTCTTTTAGTTAAAGTTTCTGGAAGAGGTACGACTCAAGGGTACAAGTCATACCCTAGGATACGACTTGGGGTCCTCTCATTCATATGTTAGGTAGTGTAGTGGGGGTTACATTCTATCCAAGGTATGGTTTAGACTCTCCCAAGTCGTATGTTATGGTACAGGTCATATGTTGCCTAATCGTATGATGTCATACGATTAGCCTAGTTGAATATGTCCAAGGTACAGCTAAAGGTACAGTTTAGGGTACCATTCATACCCTAAGGTACGAGTTATCCTATCATGGTCATATGTTGAATAGTTTAGGAATATATGGTGAAGCCTCAGGTATGAGTTAGGGTACCACTTGTACCCTAGGGTACGACTTGGGTGTGGAACTCATACCCTCCTGGGTGCAACTTTCAGTTTTTAAGCTAAGGGCATTTTAGATATTTTCCACCACTAAACCCTTATAACCCACGACTTATAACCTCACTTAGACCTTTATTATTCACATATACAAGTTCAAAACATTCCAAAGCACTCTTAAACTCCAACAAGATTGGAGGCCAGGGTTTCAAGAGTGTTCATTTAAAGTCTAAGGGGGTCAAGAATACTTTCGTGAATCATCTTGTCTAAGGCATGTGACTCTTCCCTTATTCTTATTTCTCAAATATCATTTTATTTAAACATTGTTTATGAATCTTTAATGGTGGTTTTTGGAAACAAATGTTGAGGGTTTTGATGTATAGTGATGGGTAATGTTTACTCTTGTTTGAACTTGTGTTTATAAATGTTTTTAGTGATAATTGGAACATATGGGTGCTTATTGATTGTGGTTTAAAAAGTGGGTCATGGATAACCCTAATATTGATGGTTTTCACTAGGGTTTTGGTCATGGTAAAGGTATGCCCTCATGTTTGTGAAAATGTCTACTAGAATAACTAGTCACATGTTGATGGTGATTTGAACTAAGGTAATGGATTAATGAGTAAGGATGATTGGTAAATGGCCTTGTAAAGGCCTTGTTGGTCCTTTAATAAGATAATTGGTGACCTTGGTGGTTGGTTTGGTTAAAAAGGGGTTTGAGTCCCTAAGCATGAAATTGAATTGTGTTTGAACGAAAGCTTAGTGCAAGAATGCTAATGAATGGTTTGATAAAGGTCTTGATGACAACAATTTAACTTGAATGTTAGTTGGAACTAAGGCATTGGCCTATTAAGGTGATTGATTGATAAATGATTCATAAAGACCTTGTGGTCATATATGGTGTTGAATTGTGGCCTTGATGGCTTGAAATGGCTAAGCGGATTAAACTCCTTAAATGTTGAATTGAGTAGATGTGGATGCATGGACAAAGGGTTAGAGTCCCAATGTTGACTAGTAATGGACACGTGGCTTGTAGTTATAGTCCACTTGTTGTTAGCCTCTTACGTTTATGATTTTTATAATGACAAGATAATGAATGAATCTTTGCAGGATATTGAAAGACTACTAATGATGGAAGGATAAAGAAAGCAAGTAGGGAAGCCAGCTCCAGGAATGGAAGGACATCAAATCATGATCTGCGGCATCCAAGCGAATCAATAAAAATATGAACAAATAGAAGGAGAATCTCAGTCCAGAGAATCACAGCAATTCAGATCAATCATAACAAAGTAAAAGGAAGAAAAGATCTCAAACTTGGAAAAGTATCAGTTACTACAAAACCAAAATGGAAGAAAAGACCGCGGACATATTTGATATGGACATGAGTACAAACCATATATAGACATATCTGATATGGAAATACCACACGGCTACATTCCTCAATCAAGGAGTCAATTTAAATCTTTGATTGAGAAGAAATCTCTTGGGCTTCCTTATAGAGAGTAGCAGTCGAAAACAATAAGAGAAGAAGACTAAAGATAGACACGGGTTATGCAACTTCAAGAAAAATATCAAAGTGTCTCATTCTTAGTATAACGAATCTTTGTAACCTTTAGTTTATAATTGCAGTTTAAAGAGAAGGATCTAGTCAACTTTGTGACACCAACTGAAGTTGTGTCACAAGATCTGAAGAACAAAATAAGTCTTTAAAACTTGTTTCCCATTATTGTACTCAAGCCCGACATTGAACGATCTAAGGAAACATTTAAACCCAAGGGGACTGGAAGTAGGCACCACATTGGTGTTCCGAACCAAGATAAATTTATGTGTCTTTACTTTACGTTTGATTATTTATTTGCATAATTATTTCAAGTCTAATTTGTTTTGTGAAGTGTACTGATCTGTAGGCGAGTCGAATGTGAGGAGCCAGTAGTCGACTTACAGAGAATTTTCAATTCACCCTCTCTTGAATTTCAATTAGTATTAGAGTAGGTCTCACCAACAGTGTTGCTTAACCGCAAGTGAGTAAAGATCAAATGGCAAATTATCAAATTCCCGGTGCTCTTCTCTGGGATGGTCACTCCTCCATAAGACCACTATACAATGGGCAACATTATTCTTACTGAAAAAATAAGTTCAGAATTTTTGTCCAATCAAATGACTTCCAAGACTGGGTTGTTATCAAGAAGGGTCCAAAACCGATTTCAGGACTTAGAGAGAAGCCAAAGGATAAAGAAAAAAGAATCTATCATTACTGACATAGAAGACCTTGAAAGTTTCGAGGTCACCAAAGAACAACAAGAGGTAATCCAAACTAATGCACATATTATAAGTTTACTTTTTTGTGTAGTTAGCAGAGAAGAATAAGACAAGATATCAGCTTGTGAGACTGCAAAGGAAATATGAGACAAATTGGAGGTAACCTATGAAGGAACCACCAAAGACAAAAAATCAAAGATGGTTGCCCTTGTTAATTAATACGAGCTGTTCAAAATGGAAGAGAATGGAAACATTGAAACAATGTTTGCCAGATTCAATAAGATCATGTGCGAACTAAAGTCACTGGGAATAATCTACCCACACAGCTTGTAAGTACAGAAGCTAGTCCGAAGTTTTTTGAAAATTTGGGAAACCAAGGCTGCTATTCTAGAAAATGGAGATCTTCACAACATGACATATGACAAACTATGAGGTAATCTCATTGCATATGAACAACAGGTATACAAGGAGGAAAAAGAAACCAGTGGCCTTCAATGCTGCTCCAACTGAAGATGAGGACATTTTGAAAGATACTAATAGCAAAAGAATGGCCCTCATCAACCGTGGAGTAAGGCAGATTATGAGACAGAGATGACAAAGATCCCAAAGAGCCAAAGATAATGACTCCACTAGAAATGATGATCGCTGCTATTACTGTGGGAGGCCTGGCCACTTCAAACAAACTATCCAAAATTAAGAAGAAGAACATCTAGGAAGAATCAAAAGTTTAGAGCCTGGAGTGATGAAGATAAAATTGAAGAAGAAATAAAAGCCGCCAATATATGTTTAATGGCAACAGGTGAATCTAGAGAGATAAGACTACATGATTGTCATAACTGTAATACTCTCGAATCTAATTCAGATATGATAACTGACGACCTTCAAAAAGAAAGATGAGTATAACAAACTTGCTCAAGAGAAGAAAAGTTGTGAAGCTAGATTTAAATGAAAACTCAAAGAGGAAAAAAGAAGTTATCAAATAGAAATCAAAGTATGTCAAATCGAAATTGACTTACGTCATGAATAACTTTATGATGTAATAAAATTAAACAGTATCAAGAGATCACCTAGTCACAATTTTGTGAGATCAAACTCTTTTAAAAATAATTCAAATTCCTCATCAAAATTATTTAAATCAACCAAGACATCTTTCTCATCTCAAGGATCTATCTGCTTTATCTATGGATAGAGAGGGTACAAATCCTACAGCTATAGGCACAAGCCTAAAAGTGTATGGGTTTGGAAGACCAAAGGAAGCACATGTAACCCGCAAGGAGCCAAGACTACTTGGGTACCTAAACAAAATTAATTTTCTTTTTTTACAAGAATAGGTGAGGGTCATTAATAATGGATGTTCCAAACATATGATCGGAAAAAAACAAAATGTTTCCATCCTAAAGAAAATAAATGGGGAATTAGTCAAATTCGGCGACAATGTTAGAGGCAACGTCATTGGAGTCGACTCAGTAAAACTCAGCTCATCATGTGAATTCACTGAAGTATATCAAGTGAACGGCCTTAAACATAATCTGCTTAGCATCATTCAGCTATGTGGTGTTAGTTTAGGAGTCCTCTTCAAAGTAGAAAATTACTCAATCAAACACGACAAAAGAGATATCTCTCTCATCGGTGAATGCATTAATAATATTTATGTATTAAATAGTCCTAATTTTGTTACCTTAAATTGCCTCACTATGCAAACCAATAATGTTTAATTGTGGCACAGAAAGCTTCGGCATGCTTGCAAGCATATCATTGAGAAATTGTCCAGACTGGAATATGTAAAGGGCCTGCCGAAACTAAAGTTTGAAAAGGATCATATCTGTGATGCTTGCCAATTGGGTAAAAAGACCTCAATATCATTCAAAGTTAAAGGCATTGTCTCTACTACCAAACCTCTTCAAATAATCCACATAGATTTGTTTGGCCCTACCAAGACCACAAGCATTGGTGAAAAGAGATATGTTTTCATTATAGTTGATGATTACTCACGTTTTACTTGGGTAATGTTCCTTGATCATAAACATAAGGCTTTTACAAACTTTGAGACATTTTGTAGAAAGGTACAGAGAGAAGCTGAACATCTCATCACTTACGTCCACAGTGATCACGGGGGAGAATTTGAGAATAAGGCATTTGAGGAGTATTGTGCTCAGAATGGATACTCTCAGAACTTCTCTTCACCTTAATATTCTTAGCAAAATAGTGTAGTGGAGCAAAAGAATTGGTCTCTCCAGGAAACTACTAGGACCATGCTGCTAGAACATAATCTCATAGATCACTTTGGGGCAGAAGCAGTAAGCATATCATGTCACATCATCAACAGATACCTGATCAAACCTATTTTAAAGAAGATGCCTTATGAACTCTGGAGAGGGAAAAATCCCAGCATTAGCTATTTCCATCCTTTTGGCTACAAATATTTTATTCACAATAATGGTAAGAATAACCTTGGAAAATTTGATCCACTAAGTGACGAAGGTATTTTCCTTGGGTATTCTCCCACTAGTCATGCTTACAAGGCTTTTAACAAAAGAACTTTATGTGTTGAGAAATCTATACATATTGTATTTGATGAACCTAATTACCCTCCTATGAGTTTAAGTGTTGATGAAGAACAGGTGAGTTACCTATAATCCAGAGAAAAGAACAACACAACCTCTGAAATATCACAAGACAAGTCGACTACATCACCACCAAAGTTGACTCCTTCAGTAGAAACAGTTAAACCAAGTGTTCCAAGAGAATGAAAACATGATACTAGCCATCTAAATGAACTCATCATCGAAAATCCAAAAGATAGAGTGCAAACAAGAGCATCAATGAGAAGACAATCATCTGTTACTCTTCTATCTCAAATAGTGCCAAAGAAAACCGATGAGGCCCTCAAATATAAATCATAGGTCAAAGCAATGAAAGAAGAATTGGACCAGCTTGAACAAAATCAAGTTTGAACCTTAGTTGAAAGACCTAGAAACTGCTCAGTAATTTGAACTAGATGGGTCTACAAAAATAAATTGAATGAAGAAGGTAAGGTTATTAGAAATAAAGCCAGACTTGTAGCTAAATATTATTCCTAACAAGAAGGTGTTCATTATGATGATACCTTTTCCCCCGTAACAAGGTTAGAGTCAATTCAAATTCTATTAGCTTTTGCTGCTTTCAATTTTTTTAGCTATATCAAATGGACCTTAAGAGCACCTTCCTAAATAGTTTTATTCATGAGGAAGTTTTTGTGAAATAACCCCCAGGGTTTGAAAATCTGGCATATCCAAATCATGTTTTCAAATTATCAAAAGCACTCTACTGGCTCAAACAAGCTCCAAAGGCTTGGTATGAGAGATTGAATTCGTCTGGTAAGGATGTTGATGAGAAAATGTACAGGGGAATGATCGGTTCACCGCTCTACCTGACCACCAGCCGACCAGACATCATGTTCAGCGTACGTAAGTATACCAGGTTCCAGTTGACTCTTAATGAGTCTCATCTGACTACCGTCAAAAGGATCATCTGATACCTTATAGGAACTCAAGACATTGGACTATGGTTCCCTTGCTCTTCTCATTTTGATTTAATTGGATATTCAGATGCTGACTTTATAGGTGATAAAAATTATAGAAAAAGCACCAGCGGAACTTGTTAAATTCTTAGTGATGCCCTAATTTCATGGCATAGCAAGAAACAAACTTTAGTTGTACTGTCAACAACTGAAGCCAAATACATAGCTGTTGGAAGTTATGGTACTCAAATTTTATAGATTATGCATCAACTACTTGACTTTAATTTATCTTTTGAATCTGTTCCCATAATATGTGATAACACTAATGCTATTAGTCTGTTTAAATATACTATACATCATTCTAGGGAGAAACACATTGATATCAAGCATCTTTTATTCGTGATCATGTCAAGAATGGTGATTTCTGATTAATTTTTGTTGATTCCAAAAATCAACAGGCAGATATTTAAACAGAACCCCTATAAGAAGAAAGGCTTTGTTACCTCAAAAAAAAACTTGGTATCCTTAGTATTAATGACCTATGAGTTTTTTTAAAAAAAAAACTAATTATATTTTTTTCTTATATTTTGTTTTATATTCCCAAAAAAAGTCTTCATTACCCTCATCGTTGTTCAGTCTTCTTTTGCCTCCTCTGCACCTCTTTACCTTCCTAACACTCCTTTGACTGCCACCCTTTCACTTTCATCAGTTACCTTTCCCCTTGTACCTCTTTGGCTTTCCCCCTCTTATCCTCTCAACAGTGACATACTTTCCCTATTCTTCCCCAGGTTCTCCTAACCACCCTCTCCTCTATCTATATGCCCCTTTAAAGTTTACCTTTCTCCTCTTTCATGACTAGAACCCATTCAATGGTGACCCTTATCTAAATCTCCCTCCAAAACCCTCTCTGACTGTCCCATCCTTTTCTCTGTACATCACCTGATGAATCCTCTAGGGACTCTCAGACTATTCTCATTAAGAGATGTCCCAATTCCAGTCCAGCCCTCTCCTCTAAGAAATATTATCCCAGTCCTCTCTTTTCCCTTTTTTTAGAGGGCATACACAAGTTCTGGACATGTTCTCACAAAGAAAAATTCTTCATCTTTAAGAGGTACTCTATTGTACCTGATCATATCATTAATCTCTGAAAATTAAAAGACTCTGTAATGTTAATCCCTTCTTTAAATTTCAAGAGTTGTCGCTTGTATTTTGTTTCTGTGGACTTCTGGTCTATGAGGATCCAGTTTGCATGTTTTATGCGAATCTTTGCCTCTTCCCTGATAGTGGTAAACTTGAGACTCTCATGCTTCGTATGAGAGTTATTGTGAATGACTTTCTATTGGAGAATGCCTTTGATACTAAGTTCTCTGGTAACATCTATTTTATAATGGTAACTGGCCTGATGATTTTGAAACTAGCTTTGAAGAAGCCAAGAAATTACTGTCAGACACTAACTCTGCTTCGACTAATTTTGGTCCTCAGTTCCTCTATTTCAAGTCTCGCATAGTGGCTCACATAATTGCTACTACACTGATTCCTCATAAAGGATCTCTCAGCAACATTAGCCGTTGTGATGTTTTTGTACTATACTGTTTGGTTAAGAAGATCAAAATCAATTAGGCAACATAGATCTGTGAGTACATTCTTAAAAGTATAGCCGATGGTCATACCTCTACCAATCTATCATATAGCCTGCATATTACTCAAATTCTTCAATATCACTCTATTGATCTATCTGCTTACACACCAGCGGAGGTTATTGCCACTTATGATTCAAAGATATTTTCAAGTATGGGGTATGTCTTGGTTGAAGAGGAATAGTGCAAGAAGGATTCTGCTCGGGCACGATCAGAACATCCCAAGGTAAGCAAATCTGTCTCTAACCCTATGATTCCTATTTTGAAAGAGCTTGAGGAGTTTAAGGATCGACTTAAAGCCATCGAGGAAAGTGTTGCACTGCTGTAGGAGTCGACTTCAAAACTTTTGGACCTCAGGAAAAGTACCAGCACAAACATGGGCATGGTTAGGGTGGCTCTTGATGGGTTAAAACGGGAGGGTATAAAATTATTTTCTTGGATGTTCACCCGAATAGATTCCCTTAAGACCCAAGTCCACCATCCAATGATGATCTAGCTATTTCCACCCAAAACTCCTATTCCTCATTCTTTAAAAATGTCAAAAAATCATATGATACCTTCTGTCATAACATGCATAATACTTTGACCAATTTTCTCAAGAAACGGTGAACAATGATGACTCTTTATATTCAAAAGGGGGTTCTGTCCCTTGTGTTTATGGGTTGTATGGTGATTTGTTGCACACTATTTGCTATACTATTTTGCTCTGCCTAGTAAATATGTTATGTATATTTATTTCTTGTCTAGTGTTTTGTTTTGCATTTTTTTATTATGCCAAAAGGGGGAAAAAGATAGGAACATTAGGATGTGCCTACCAGTCAAGGGGAGCAAGTCGACTAATAGGATGAGCCTACCATTTAGGGAGAGCAAGTCGACTAATAGAAAGCTAGCAGAAAGAGAAGTCAACTGATGTTTACACTCATTTTTCATTATCAAAAAAAGGGAGATTGTTAGTATCCTAAGTTTACGATTTTAATAATGACAAACTAATGAATGAATCTTTACAGGATATTAGAAGACTACTAATGATAGAAGGATAAAAAAAAGCAAGTAGAGAAGCCAGTTCTATGAATAGAAGGACATCAAATCATGATCTACAACATCCAAGTGAATCAATCAAAATAAGAACAAATGGAAAGAGAATCTCAGTCCAGAAAATCACAACAAATCAGATAAATTACTAAAATCTCATTCTCGAGAATCACATAAAATCAAATCAATCATAACAAAGGAAAAGAAAAAAAGATCTCAAACTTAAAAAAACATCAATTACTACAATATCAAAAGGAAGAAAATATCATAGACATATTTGATATGGACATGAGTAAAAGCCGTATATGGACATATCTCATGGCTATATTCCTTAATCAAGGAGTCAATTCAAATCCTTGATTGAGAAGAAATCTCTTGTGTTTCCTTATGAAGAGTGGCAGTCGAAGACTATAAGAGAAGAAGATTGAAGATAGACATGGGTTATGCAACTTCAAGAAGAATATCAAAGTGTCTCAATCTTAATATCATGAAGCTTTGTAACCTTTAGTTTATAATTGTTGTATAAAGAGTAGGATCGAGTCAATTTTATAACACCAACTGAAGTTGTGTCACAAGATCTAAATAACAAAATAAGTCTTCAAAACTTGTTTTCCATCATTGTATTCAATCCCAACATTGAACGATCTAAGGAAACATTAAAACCCAAGGGGACTAGAAGTAGGCACCATCTTGATCTTCCGAACCAAGATAAATTTCTATGTCTTTACTTTACGTTTGATTATTTATTTGCTTAATTATTTCAAGTCTAATTAGTTTTGTGATGTGTACTGGTCTACAGGAAAGTCGACTGTGAGGAGACAGTAGTTGACTCATAGAAAACTTTTAATTCACCCCCTTCTTGAATTTCACTTGTTTGATAAAATGGATTGTAGTTAGAATCCACTTGTCTAATAAAATGGCTTGTGGTTAGAGTCTACTTGTCTAGCAAAAGTCTTGTGGTTAGGGTCCACTTGCACGATAAGACGACTTAGGGTTAGAGTCTTCTTGCTTGATATAACCTACGCGGGTGAAAGGTTAGAGTCTTCTACTTCATGGTTTATGATTGGGTGCTTTGAAATGCATGTTATGGTCTTGTTATCTTTTTGGAACTTGATATATTTACATATATCTACATGTCTATGTGTATGAATGTGGTGGCTTATGATAGTTTGACTTGGTATTGAATAATGACTTTATTTTGTCCTTACCCTTGAGTTACATGCTAGCGCTTCAACCACTAACCATCTCCGAATGTTGTATCCCCACCCGACACAGGGGTCGAAGCTTCTTCTTATTTTCCTTCGTAGTGACCAGGTGTTTGAGCGGATCGTATGTTGACTTTGAAATGGTGAGCTTCCATACTTTAAAGGTATATATTTTATAGTCATTCTATATTATGCCATAGACTTGTATTAGACTTGATTTTTGGCTATTGTCGGGGTCATGTCCCGATATATTATAGATATCGAATTGGTAGAGGCTTGTGTATGATTGTGGACTTGAATGACACGATTAGACATTCTTAGGCTATGTTTTCTAGTCTTATTTTCTCTATCTTGATTATATGCTCAGAGTTTATCCGACACTTATGGATTGATGTGATGGTTAGATTAGGTTATCAAGGCGATCTCTGATCCTGTTGGGCTTGAGATGCTCATACGACAAGGCCTGATTTTGGGTCATGTCACATGCCTAACTGACAAGGGAGCCGTCATCCCTGCATTCACTTGGTGCCAAGTGTTATCCCAACTGAATGACACTGGTATTATTAGTCGTTTAACATGACATGGTACTATTTTGGTAAATGCTCAGCATGAACATGATGTTCTGAATATGCTAATAAAACCATGGCCTGACTGACTTGTTAATTAAAGTAAAATCATGTAAAAACACATAGGTATAGGGTGTTCATAATCTGCCAACACTGAATGATTAAGAAATACGATAACATTACTTAATACAGTGACATGAAGTCAAAATTTAAAGACCCAAAGCAAGCAATAATTCAATGAATGAGACAGATACATGAATTTGAACAAGGGGATGTGTTAAACATAAGAAAACATCATATTTACATAATTTTATTTATATCTTAAGGATTTATCATGAAATCAAGGGAATTAAGATAAGAAAAATTGTATTTTAAACATGAAGTGAGTTATATAACGTGGAAACACATGTTGACATGGCTTAAATTTGATTTACTAAGAAGTTCATGGATTAAATTCATAAGTTTCATGGATAATTTCATAAAATAGGGTAAGATTCATACTTTTAAACTAAAATAGGGCTTTTGAGATCAATGGGTGGAAGGGACCCATTGATGAATACCCCAAATACCTAAAGTTTCTTGACTTGTGAAGAAAGTTCGAATCTTGGGACTTGAAGGATAAATTTTGGGTGAGGAACCCTAAAATTAATGTTCTTGAAGATGGAAGGAGAGAATATGTTGTTAATTGATTGAAAAATTAGGGAAAATAATGCCTCTTTATGTTTATAAGTCATGGGTTGGGAGTTTGAAGAGGAGAGAAGACCAACAAAACCTTTTGGAACCTTCTGGAAATCGTTTGGAAGTCGTCCCAATGTCTTAGGTCACGACTCGTATGTTCTGGGTACGAATCGTACCTTGAGTCATCACCAGGAACCCAAATTTTGACCCCTACTATCGTGGTTACGACTCCTCTTGAAGACTCGTATGGTCTGCTTACGAGTCGTTATCAGTGAGTCGTACCTATTAGCAACTTTGACAATGCTTTAGTAATTTGGCCATAACTTTTCACCCCGACATCAGATTAAGGGAAGAGTGGTATCGTTGGAAATCTAATTCAATTATCTATATTTTGGTGGGTCTTGAGATCAGAAATTATTAGTAGAAAAAAAGTTACGCTCATTTAAAGATGACTATAGTTATATACATCTCAAGAATTTAATTGCTAAGGGATGTTTTGACTTGTCTATAAGTTAGGAGCTATTTAGGGTCTTAATATAGGTCTTAGTCACTTGTAAAACTACCATAACACGAGGCTTGATTTTTGGATCCTTCACTGATCAGAATAAGAGTCATATCTTACGACTCGTAACAAGTCCTTACGACTTGTAGACACCACTCTTAACTTGGACAACAACTTAGAGAACCTAGGCTACTGAACTTATGACTTATCTTCATACAACTCATAGTGTAACCTTACTAATCTAAGGGTCGAGTCATACTTAAAAATAAGATTTCAACCATTTCATACTATCTTGGATACGACTACAACATACGACTCGTATATTATGTATACGACTTAAGGAAATGAGTCGTACATTGCACAATGATCTTGAAACACGGGGTTTTATATAAGGTCAATAGTGTGTGTGTACCCTTGAAACTGTATTAGCTATGACTCATGGTAATGAGTCTTAACCAAACTCTATGAGTCGTATAATGACCCGTAGATACTGATGACTAAATTTCAACTTTTAATTTGAGGGAACTTTGGACAATTCTTTGCTTACCCAATTAAAATCCCACATTCATAAAGAACTTTAGAGGTTTATTTCTCATTCATAATATAATCAAACACTCTCTTTATTCTCTCTAAATCCCTTCAAGCAAGATACTTAGGGTTTCTACGAAGTAGGACATCCAAAGGCTTAAGGGTTGGATCCTCTCCATAATCTTAGGTATTTCAGGCATGTTACTCTTCCGTAATTGCTAATTTGTTAAAAACATATGTTTTAAAATGTTGTTCATATGGTATTGATGATGGTTTTGAAATATGGGTTAAGGGTTTGTGAATGTTTGTTGTTGAACAATAGTTCCCATGGTTTACCTATGACTATTTATTCTTTAATTATGATTTTGAACTTGTAGGGTGCATGGGTATGGTGAATAAATGAGGGAATTGTGATTTTCCCTAACTTGTGACTTTTGAAGTGGTAATGGCCCCAACCCTATGTTGCGAAATTAGTTTTGAATATAAAAAGTATGCATATTGAACTATTCTTGAATTATTGCATGACATGAAAGGTTAATGAAGTATAATGATTTTGAATTGAACCTTATGGGTTGTGGAATTCCCCAAGCTAATGTATAATTAAACCATGGGGGTCTATAAATTCGCCAAATAATTAAATTATTTCGGTATATTGATGTTATCTTGCAAGTAGAGTTGGTATGACGATACCAACAATGTATGCCAAAATGTGTATCATGGTTCAATGATTGGGAATGTGTGATAAATGATTTAATTAGACTTTAATGAGGATTGTGTAGTTGAGTCGTAAAAGTGGAGATCTCGGGGATCAATACTAGAAACCGCGGTTGCCGACGCAGGGGTCTACATGATCGGGTGGTTCGAGTCCCCCTTAATATTATCATATGATTGGGAGGTTCAAGTCCCCCATATTATGTTACATGATTGGGTGCTTGCGTCACTTTGATATACCAGGAGGTTCGAGTCCCATATAGTGTATATATATGTATATGTATTTGATTATGTGCATTGGAATTGAATGATTTTAAACTGTTGATCACGACATTATGTTATCCTTATTCTTGAGTTACATGCCAGAGCTCAACCCACTAACTGTCTTCAGATGCTGTATCCCCACGCGATGCAGGCATCGGAGATACCTCTATTTTTCTTGCGCAGAGTTAGGTGGATCGACTCGATTCGTCGGTTCGTTGCGGTGAAGTGGTGAGCTTTCATTCTACGAAAGACTTAGACATTTCATCAGTTCTTATCATAGATTAGGATTGAGAGTTTTCATTATCATTTATATTATCATTGTCAGAGTTGGAGACATGTCCTGACCAAGATTGATTTCTGATTTTTTTTGCATAGAGGCTTTATTGGATTACTGTGGACTTGGGTGATGTTGGTTGGATGTGTTTGGTCGGTTGCCGATTATTGATTATAGACATATCTTTTATTCTTTGGACTTACCTTGTGCTATCTTATTATATGTTTAGAATTCAGCCATGTTTGAGCGGTGTTTGATTAGGTTCAGGGAGTGGTCTCCGGTCCACGGTGGATTGGAGATACCCGTCATGGCCAGGCCCTGGTTCGGATCGTGACACCTACTATTGGTGATATTTAAAGAATGCGCAAGATAATTTTTTAACAAAATAATATGACAAATTTATTACAAAGAAACATGTTAACAAGGATGAACATCCAATTTTACACAAATTGATTGTAAAAAATATGTTGTCAAGTCCCATACAAAAGCTATCGTCACATAAAGAATAAATGATTTAAGAGTTTACAATCCTTACTGCTAATGGATGGAGGTGTTAGAAGACCCCTTGCATGAAGACCTTTTTTATTTTATTTGGTTTCTCAATGTATTTCTACAGCAGGCAGCCTTTGAAACTAATGCTCCGTATAAATAATATCAAGTTCAAAAAAGTTGCAAAAGAATGAGAATTATTAGAATAAAATAACAATATTTTAAAATGCTTATGTAGATAATTGGGTCTTTTTAAAAAGTCATACTTGTTGTTTAAGTATAAAATTTTTCTGCCCCTAATTATAATTTTTTTAGTAGTGATGTCAAGTTAGATTTGTGAAAAATACAATTATTCAATAAAATATATTGATTATTTGAATATTTATGTGCTATTATTAACGTGCAACGCATATTCGTATGAACTGGTGGAAGAAAAAAAGGAAGAGCCTTTTCCTTTTTATAATTTAGTCTTATATATATGAGCCAAAGGGTAAGTTTCAAAACTTCAGATATGAAATTTATATATTTAATCTAAAAATAGTCGTCGCACTCAATAAAGCCCCCATCTGCAGCAACCTTTGTGTGGCAATCGTGTCCAGGTGGTTGTAATTTCTTGTCCGTATAGCATACCTTCGCCATTACCCTGTTGAGAATCCATCGACCCAGAAACAACTACTTGCCTTAAGGCTTGAGGCAAAGAATCGGGCATCCCCCTTAACTTGCAATGGCCTTCTTCTGCACTTTGCTCCCCAATTCCGTAGAATCACAGTTTACTACTCCGCATTTCATCAATTCCACATACACCGCTGATTTTCTCTTTGACACAAAAAGGGTATGTTTCTTTTTTTGTGATTTTTCACCTTCATAAGCCATTCCATTTGTGTTATTGTATCACTGCAATAGGTTTGTGCATTACTGCCTTTCATATTTCGCAAAATTGGACTTCTTTTATTATTATTTTCTACTACTATTCGTTTTTTAGGCACTTGATCCTGTCAACCAGTTGTAGCTTCATCTTCCTGTGCATCCTCTGTACAGTGATTGACTTCTTTCTCTTTATTAGCTTGACATCATTTTATACAAATTACTATTTAGTATTGGAATGAAATGGCCGGAATATAGCGGAATGGATATAAATGATTCATCTAGCTAACATCTTAAATGATTCAACTAGCTAACACCTAAGTTGTTTGAGTTTTAGGAGAAAATCCATTATAATCATTTCATTATCTGGATTCTTTACTTGTAGGCTTGTTTTATAGATTAAATCATTAACTACTTCTATTTCGTAGTATTATAGTAAATATTTGTTTCTGGTCCTCTTCCATTTTATATTGCCACACTGATTTGATGCCGATACATGTTGGAGATTTTTTTAGTTCTTTTTCCCCATCTCATATTAAATAAATTTTACATTACCATTTCTTTGTTGTTTACATTACCATTTCTTTGTTGTTGTTATTACTAAGGCGTAATGCGGACAATTTTTATGATGGTTCTCACACTATAAAGCACACCCAGAATGACTTTATACTTCAATTATAAGATTTATGCACTTGTGATAGTGACTAAAGAGTTGTACAAAAATCTAAGGACGGTGACCCCTCTGCCATTTAGGAAACAAATCAAAGCAAACTATATTAACATTGAGATTTAAATGCCTAAAGTAAAAATGGACTATTGAGACTCAAATGTGAATCTTTCTAGTTTCTACGTTCACATGAAGATTCACATTTGTCTCTAGCAAGACCTTCTACATTAACATTTATATTCAGGAGGGATTTTATGCTATTAGGCATCTTTGAATATCTTCTGTAGTTTGAGGAACTTGATCTTCTCGATTTCTGCCCATATAAAATAAAGAATAATCAGGAAAGATGAATGCACCGAAAGGCTTCTATATTGCCACTTTATGTACAATATTATGATTTTATTTCTTTTTCTGAATGGTTAGTGTCCAGTATTCTGATTAACAAAAGTGTATACATATAAGGACTAAGGAGTATATTGTTTTAAGTTAAGCTGCCTTTTCTCTGTATATTAAATACCTTCATGAAAAACATTTTTTTTTGCAGAAGCAGTTTAATATCGCTTATTTTGAGAGAATTTATATTGACAATCGGAAATGGATGCTTCTGACATTAACGGAAGCTTGGTTAGTGAACTCAAAGCAATGGGATTTTCTGAGGCTCAAGCCACCAAGGCTCTTTGTTCTTCTGGTATATACATCCTTCTGGTGTTAGATATATTATAGGGAAAGATTCACTTTTATGTTTGCTTAGAAGGTTCAGGAGATAATTATAAGTACCCTTTGCTTCTGAAATAGTATAAAACGTTTAGGCAATATGGTGGTTAATTCAATCTGATTAAAAGATTTCAGCTTTATATAGGAAAGTTGCTCAAATTTCCCATTTTGAATGTAACTCCACAAATCTCTTTATGCTTCTACATTAACTAATTAGTTTTATTGTGTATTTTGGTTTTTGTACGAACATTCTTTCCATGATTCTGTTTCATATCTTTGATATGTAAAGGACACATTGATAGAATTTTTTTATGAAGTAAGAAGGTTTCAATAATAAGCCATGACAGAGATGCAAAAAGTACAAAAGAGATGTAGTAGTTAGCGCCAGTACATAAGTTAATTGTGCTAAGACCAGAGAGCTGACGAGTCAAAAAAAAATAAAATATCAGTACTATTTACAGGGGTTAGGATGCTTCAGCTAAAAAAACTAATTAAACATCTCGCTTTCTGGCAGCCTGTAGAGGTTGAGAGTTCATTAGAACATCTATGATTCTCATCTGTTCAAATACATCAAAAAATAGTTGTTGGAATCATTTTCCAGATCCTTTTCATGGCCTTATCAACTCTCCAAAAATACCAGCACTCGTAAGCTTCTTTATTTGACTGTGGCATTGCTTGCTGCCATGTTACTAGGAGATCACGAGTTCAAGCCTTGGGAACAGCCCCATGCAGAAATGTAAGGCGAGTCTGCGTACAATAGATCCTTGTGGTCGGGCCCTTCCCCGACCCTGCGCATAGCGGGAGCTTAGTGCACCGGGCTCCCTTTTTTTTTCCATTGCCCAACTTATTCCAAAATAGAATAGAAAAGGCTCCACATGTCTGTTGCAGTTGTGCAATGAAGAAATAGTTGACTTATACGCTATGAGCTTTGAAGGCACATGTAGTATCTGTTGACAAGCTGTGTTTCTTCTACTGAGGTTATCCTTTGCTAGATAGGAATCATTGGATGTTGTCCCGGTGAAGAAAATCACCTTGATAGGTAATCCAGTCCTCCATATATGTTCAATCTTCTATCCTTCCGTTCTGCGCACAAATGTAATTGTAGCCTGCTTTGACTTTTAACTTACCATCTTTTGAGCCATCCTAAGTGATTTTATCTCATGGTATGTTGCAACCTTCAAGAGCAATGATGAGGGTTAGTAGATTCTAGACAAAAGTATATGCCTATGTTCTTTTCCTTGATCCATTTTTATATTATATAGTATAATGATATTTGGAAACTGTGCTCGTTAAATTCAAATAACCTCATCGTATATGTCTCCTTGTATCTAATGGCAGGTTCAGTTTTCTCTCGAAAACGTGTAGATTTGGTTAATTAGGTCATCTAAAGATAGTTAATGTTGAGATTTATCTTGATGTGGTGTTGGATCAACCTACGTTGCTCGGACTCTTCAAAAAATGTCAGCGGGTGCGTGTCGGATTTGCCCAAAGTAGGGTATTTTGGAGAATCCGATATGGGTGCGGCATCAAAAGTGAAGAGTTCACGCAACTTAGGGATCAACAAAGTTTCGAAATGATATCAACCCTTTGTTTACTTGAAGTCCATTTATCCTACCAAATCTTTAAAAATCTTTAATACCTAATTGATACTTGCACTTGCACTCGTCTTTAAGTTAGCCTTCCAATCTCTGGTTTTCTCATTTAAACACCCTTACTTGATGGAATGACTATTCATAAGGGGTTGTTTGGTGTGAGGTATTAAAACATATAGTCACGAGGTAAAATAATAGTCTCGGGATAAATTTTTTGATGCTATGTTTGGTTGCTAAATTCGGGATAACTTATCCCGGGATTAATATGTGTGCAAGAACGCCAAGAAGGTGTGTGAGTATGATAATTTTGTTTAAAAAACACTAAGATCTGAAAGAAAATAATTGACTTGAAAATAACCAAAACAATGAAAAACAAAAAGAAAAACTCACTTCAGCTTTATGTAATTACTTCTCCCTCCCCCTTTTCTTCACTCATTCTACCCGTCCCAACCTCCCCCTCTCCTTTTTATGTTCTTTCCTACCCCCAACTCCCTCTTTCTTTTCTTTTTTCCTTTCCCCTTCCTTCCTCCTTCCAAATCAAACTCATTTTGTCCAACTTTGCTGGTCACCAGATAAAACCACCACATCTTCATTGAGGAGCAACTTAACTCTACACAAAAGCAGCTACATTTTCACCCACTATTTGTCCATCTTCATTTCCTAATAGTACACCAACATACATATTCCCTTTAAACCACCACTCTCCTTCCCTAATACCTTTCTTACACAGATAGAAACCCAACAAGAACCACCATCCTTCCACTTCATTTTTCTTCTTTCGTGCAACCCTATTCTCTCCATGGATCTTCCTTGACCTTCTATAAACCATCTACTTACATCACCAATCACAGTAATCTTGACACAAATATACAAAGAGATTCCATTTTCAAAGGCTCTTGACGAAAAAAAGAAAAAAATCTTTTTAGACCTAGCCATTAATTCACCCTGAAAAACCATCGTATGGGAAGCTTCCTTTTCCCCGAACCAAAATAACCCTCTTAACACCAGCATTTGTCTCCCAAGAATGGGTGAAGAAAGTTTATTTAGAATCAATTTTTTTTTTTTAAAAAAGAATATTGGTAGCGATGGAGGAACAGATGGTCGGGGATGGAGAGGAAGAGATAGTGAATAAATTGAAATTTTGATAGTTTGGTTTAAATGAGTGGGACATTGAGACTTAACAAATTACAAACATCAAAAGATAAAAGACTTAGCATGTGGCATGTTATTCATGTCAGAGCAATTAGGATACACACTCCGTTGGGGGATTTGTTATGTGTGGCTCTATCGAGTAGGTATCAATTCAAGTGTTGAGCCATATATTTAATTGTAGAACTTTCGGTTAGTTACACATTTCTGCACTCTTCCTATAGTGAATCTCTAGGTTGGCACCAAATCTTGAAGTAGGCTTGCAGTCCTAGAAATATTGCACACACACAGTCATAGTTTCTATGATAAAAGTCAAAATGCAACAACTAGGAACTGGGAACAAAGCAATTAAGAACAACATATGATTAAGAAGATATCACGAGAAATTAGATTGGAGAGAAAAGAAATTAGAAGAAAGAACAGTTAATCTAACAATTGAATGAACATAATGATTAAAGTAATACAAGTGGGTGAAAGAATGAACTCATACGTGGAACCCATACTAGGGATGAATCCAAGAAGGTGCAGTTGAGGAGATACAAGAGGATCTCGAAACACCCACCAAAGGAGTATAATCCTCCATTCATCCAAAACTAGCTAAGGAAATGAACACTGAAGTTGCTATCCATATTAGATAAAAATAATTACAAATATGACCATGATAGCTATTACTAATTACAGATGTGGTCACTTATCCTTTGATCGTCTTAGCATGTGACCTTGAACCTTTGAGCATGCTTTGAGCCTTCAAATCTTCCTTCTGGGTATCTTCTGGGTATCTTCGATGTATCCTAAAGTCTTTATTCATGAAAGGTTGGCTTCGAGCTCATCATCACTACGTTGGGAGTTATCACTCTAGATGTCAGGTCCCAATTTTCATTCTTTGGTGCTCTTGCGTCCACCCCACTCCGTGCCCCACCCTCGAAAAAGAAAAAGAAAGTTTATCTATTTACTAGCATGAACCTGCTGCTTTATCATTTTGATGTATCCATTTGCAGTTATCTGAACTCTCCACATTTATGATTGCAAATCATTACTTCTTTCAGGTAATTCAAGCATTGAGGCTGCAGTAAATTGGATTATTGATCATGAGAAAGATGCATACACTGATGAGATGCCCATGGTATGTAGCTTAGCAGTGATGAGTGACAATTGCGTTTCTTTTCCTTGTAACATCAGTTTTCCTGGTTAATTTGATAAGTTCATTTGTGACATGATTGTCACTTTTAAGATGGCAATAAATCCAGAGAGAGATTAATTAATTGTACGAAAAAGGGCCTAAAATGCCATCAACTATGTACTGGTGCAAAAATGCCCTCCGTCTACGCCTAAAATGCCGTTTCCGTCTACCTATTGGGCCAAAAATGCTCTTCTAACCTATCTATTGGATCTAAAATGCCCTCCCCGTCTACTTATTGAGCCAATTTTGCCCTTTATTTAGGCAAATTACATGGAAAGGTCATCCTGAAAACTTAATTACATAAATAATACTATTTTTTCAATATTATAAAAATAAAGTTTTTTTTTTTTTACATATATAGCTATTTAAAAAAATCAAAAAAAATAATTAGAATTCCTAAGTTAATGATATAACTAATTATCAATTCACCTTAATTTAAGAGATATTTTTCAATCTTCAAATTAAAAGTGGAAAAGATAATCCCTACTTCAAAATTCAAATATTTTAAATAAACTAAGTATTCCATTATTTGCTCGTATATGTTTTGTTTTGTTTTCATGTATGTTAATCATCTAGTATTATTTTATTATCGTGTATTTTTAATTCTAATGTAATGGGTTAACCATAATTTTTTATGGATAAATATTTATGGAATAAAAATCATTATGTTGGAAGTACATATGTACCATGTATTTTTGTTGTTTAAATGTAATTTATGTCATAGTCAGATTGTTATTATATTTTTGATATAATTTATGGGATAAATATTCATGGTATATCTCATTATGTCGGAAGTACTTTTCTTGTTAAAAAATTATTTATTAAATATAAATATATATTTCCAGTATTACACGTTATAAATGTTTTATATCTAAAATATATCATATATGTTTATGGTATAAATATAATTTGTATAATATATAAACATATCATGAATTTTTATTGTATAAATATACCATATATTTTTATGGAGGCATCGTGAAAGCAGACGATAAAAATGAAAAACATAAAATTTTGATATAGTATATAAAAATGTATTTTCATGTAATTTACCTAAATAAAAGGAAAAAATAGCCCCAATAGGTAGATGGAAAGAGCATTTTAGATAGACGGCATATTAGGCTCAATAGGTAGACGGGGGATATTTTTGCACCATTTCACATAGTTGAAGGACATTTTAGGTCCTTTTCCGTTAATTGTAAGTTCCAAGTGCATATTTAGTAATAGTCTGCCTTCAATTGGTTGTAAGATTTGGACATCCACTCAGGATTCAGTTGCATTGGTATGCCACTATGTGTATCTTCAATGAAGAGTGAGTCATTACTATAAGCATGTTTAAGGTATTTGAGAAAGGTACAGTAAAGTACCTTGGAGTATTTTTCCACTTCTTTCCGTGACTAAGGTAGATGGTGAATTAAGTTCTAATGACTAGTGCGTACAGGAGATGATTAACTGGAGCTTCCTAAGTTTTAAAGTCAAATTAAGAACAACGTTCTACATCAGATATAAGTTACTAGTTTAAAAAAAATGCATTCTACATCAAATACATTAGTGGCGTCTTTAAAACTTATGGTGAAAATTTTGGCAAAATAGGTACGAGAGTGAGAAGATTTTGTTTGAGAATTTTTAGTTTCAAGTGAAATTAGGTCCTAAACTTTAATAAGCTAAGTCAATTTGTTTTTAATATCTACTGTAATTTTGAATGCTGATCTAATGTTTAATTTGTTAAACTTTTCAATATTATGTGATTTGTCCCTGAAAGTGCTTCAAATTTGCAAAATTTTAACTTTTTGTTTTCAAAAATAGGATCGACCAAACTTACATTTGCGAATAATTACTATATAAATGTATCAAGTTAATTTTTTTATGTTTTGGAAGTCCCTTTTAACTTTGCTTTAACAATATATGGTTTACATGCTAGGCAAACCTTTGACCCATGGGGTGCTTAGAATTGTAGTGAACTCGGAACCAAAATAAGCCACGAAATAAAAAAAGTGACCAAAATAGGCCACCTATTTAATAAGTTATCAAAATAGGCTAAACGTAATAAATTATTACGTTTTATATATTTTTCTTAACAATTAACTAACAAAAATGAATAGTAAACACTGTTTGTAAGACGTAATAATTTATTACGTCTTCCACAAAAAACAAAAAAAAGAGCAGTGTGTTGTCACATCCATCTTTATGTCAAATCATGTAGTTTGTAATAATTTATTACGTTTTACAAACAGTGTTTGTACTTTGTAATAAATTATTACAAACTACACCTGCCCATGTCCCATCAACTTTACTTTCCCTCTTTTAAATGTAACCCCACCCCACCCCACGCAGCTAACCGTCCCACCCCACCCCAACCCCTTACCTTATTTTAAATAGTATTAAAAAGTTACTTTTTATAAATAAAAAAATAAAGAATGCATAAAAATTTCATTTTACAAAAACATAGTAAAAAGTTACATTTAAAATAAGATAAGGGGTTGGGGTGTGGTGGGACGGTTAGCTGCGTGGGGTGGGGTGGGGGTTATATTTAAAAGAGGGAAAGTAAAGTTGATGGGACATGGGCAGGTGTAGTTTGTAATAATTTATTATAAAGTACAAACACTGTTTGTAAAACGTAATAAATTATTACGAACTACATGATTTGACATAAAGATGTTGTAACGCACTGTTTTTTTTTGTTTTTTTGTGGAAAACGTAACTATTTGTAAAACGTAATAATTTATTACGTTTTACAAACAATGTTTACTATTCATTTTCGTCAGTTGACCGTTAAGAAATATATATAAAATGTAATAATTTATTACGTTTAGCCTATTTTGGTAACTTATTAAATAGGTGGCCTATTTTGATCACTTTTTTTATTTCGTGGCTTATTTTGGTTCTGAGTTCAATTGTAGTCATGTTTATTAAATTAGAAACCTAATACTTGACCATTCCGAGCAAGATATGCTCATTTGGCTTTTACGCTCTGAGTAATTTTTATTTCTTTTCTCAATTATTTTGACCAAATACATGGGAATATATGGTACTAAAAATAAAGTAGGAAAGGCTATTTTACAGATTGTCCATCTTGTGATTTAACTTTAGCTAACTCATTTTTTTTTTTGAAAAGGAGGTGGTGCCTAATAACGTTTAAGAGTAAATAACTCTAGTGACATATACTTTATCCTTTTCAGAAGATACGCTGGAGCCACGTGGAAGGTAGTTGTTACAAAAGACCTAAAATCTGTCTATCCATGCATATTGAGTGAGTGAAATAGAACACAATGGAAGAAAAAATTACGTATAGGTAATATCAACTAGTTAGATGAAGTCTTATTTATGTTGCTAAGCTTAGATTTGGTCCAATTTTGTAGGAATTTTTTTGATCTTGTTAAAAGATTTGTGTGTTAGTAGAAATATGGAGAACTTCTCATGTTAGGGAACCTCAAATATTGAATATTGGAGTAAAACAGGTTCAAAGGAGTGAATTGGATAATGAGGATTCACCTAGCTTATCCAAATTAGAGTTGAGGCGCAGTTGTTGTATCAAACCACTGAATTGTTATCCTACTTTCCTATGTGAGTTTGGTTTCCATATTATGAGTATAACGCATTTGCATAGTATCCCATTCATAGTGATGAGATATGAGTGAGGAAGAAATGATTTTAAAAAATATGAGAAGTTCTTGGAAAAAGGTAAAAATACCATTATTATAAAGGTAACGTTAAAAAGATAATTCTTGTTAAAAAGTTTTTGAACACGGCGTAAGTACTGATCTGTTTCTATCAATATATACAAAGTTACCAATTTGAAAAAAAAAGTTAAAAAGTCTTTGAAGTAATTGTCCAGATGAGGAAAGGAGGTGCTCATTAAGAGCACATTATCGAGCATTCCTATACATTTCATGTCTTCGTTTCAAGCTCCGGTCAGTGTCATAGAGAAGTTGGGAAAGATTCAAAGAAATTTTCTTTGGGATGCAACGGATGGGCAAGGAAATTTCACTTGGTGTGGTGGAAGACACCGACATCTCCAAAAAAATGGGAGGTCTTGTAGTTAAAGATTTAAAGGTTTTCAACAAAGCTTTGTAGGGTAAAAGGCTTTAGAGATTCAGGGTAGAGGTACAAGCTTTCGGAGAGGGGTGATAATTGATAAATATGGCATAATGGAAGGGGATGTAGAACTAGAGATGTTACTATACCTTTTATGTTATGGTTTGTATAGGAATATCATGAAAAGATGGGATAATTCTAGTGAAAATATCTCATTTAAAGTAGGAGACCGGAAGGATAGCTAAATTTTGGAGACATAGTTGTGGGTTCAACTTCTTTAAAGATAGAATTTCAAAGCGGTATAGAAGATCTTGCCATATAACCAGGAGGTCACGAGTTCAAGCCTTGGAAACAGCCTCTTGCAGATATGCAAGTTAAGGCTGCATACAATAGACGCTTGTGGTCGGGCCCTTCCCCAAACCCTGCGTGTAACGGGGAGCTTTAGTGCACCGGGCTGCCCTTTTCTTTACAGAATATCTTGCCAAAGAGACTTGATAATTCAACAAATTTGGGGGACACAAGGTGGAGAGATTTTTGGGATTTGAGATTTATAAAGGACTTCCACGATTGGAAGGTGACTGAATTTCAATAATTGTTGGCTCTACTTCATTGTCAAGTAACTGCGGTTGATAATCTTGATGCTTTGTGGTGGGATTTGGGGAATAATGGAGTGTTCTCTATTAAGTCCTTTTATGAGAAACTTTTGGTTTGGGAGGAGAATAGATTTCCTTGAAATACAATATGGATACCAAAAATGCCGAGGAAGGTGTTTTTTTCACTTGGCTAACAACTAGAAGGGTGATCTTGACGGCGGAAAATCTTATAAAGCAGAAGATTATCTGCGTCAGATGTTGTTACAAGTGTAAGGAGATGCGCGAGTACGTGGATCATCTTCTTCTACGTTGAAGGATACCTTGAGGTTATGGTGGGACATTTTAGGTGATTTGACACTTCATCCGCAAGGCCAAAAATTATGAAAGATTTGATGTTCAACTGAAAGAGTGGGAGAAGGAGGAGAGGACGCAGGCATAGATTGCGGCTATACTCGCATTAATGTGGGTTTTTTGGAGAGAGAAATAGGAGATCTTTTGAAGGGGTAGACTCAGGGTCAGCTGAAGCATGAAGCAGCTAAAGCTGCTGCTTTAGGCCCCTTAACTTTCGGGGCCTCAAAATTTCATAACATGTGTATATATTATATTTTCTTGCCTCAGTTTATGTGACAGTGTTTGAATTTCTCGAATTAAACGAGTTATTTTTTTCGTAATATATAAATTTTATTTTAAAACTGTAATGATTCTTTGTATAAGTATACAATCAAAGGTTAAAAAGTTTGAATCTTGAAAAGCAAAA
Organism: Capsicum annuum; assembly: GCF_002878395.1. Lineage (NCBI taxonomy): Eukaryota > Viridiplantae > Streptophyta > Magnoliopsida > Solanales > Solanaceae > Capsicum > Capsicum annuum. Next base: position 87,756,893 of record NC_061119.1, on the reverse strand, counting down.
GGCATCACATAAATTGGCTTAGAGAGAGAGTTTCAAATTATCCCACATCGTCATTCGTCAATATAAATTTCTCTGTAGGTTTACCTTTTTATAGAGATGTGAAATCTTGAAAACAAGATACATACCTTCTACAACATATAAATATGATCTAATAGTATTTACGCAACATATATATGTTAATTTGTTTATGAAAAATCTATGAATAGCTTATTTTCTGCGAAAACTATTTCAATAGGTGTATGATATTGATGGCCCAAGGATTATAACTTTGTATAAAAATAAACAAAACAAAAAAAAGACTTCAAGACATTATATGCATAACAAAATTTTGAATTTTCTCAGGCACGACAACCAAGGCAGAAAGTTAGAAGCCCTTTAGTGGTCTTACACCATCAGAAACATCATCTTTTCTTTCATTTCTTCGTTGTTTCTTTCTAGTCTGAGATGGATAATTGTATTTTCTTCAGTAATGTGGTTTCCGGGGGGGGGGGGGGGGGGGGGGGGGGG
>NC_061119.1:87716134-87756286 GCF_002878395.1 Capsicum annuum | reverse complement strand
GGGGGGGTGGCGGCATCATATGATATTACGGCCTCTTCTACGGCGACTTGGTTTGATTGGGTAGACAGTTATCAACTTTCCTTGAGTAGGGTGATTCTTAGCAGAGTTGAACTTCTATGGCTGTGTAAGCGTCTTCATGAAGCATCAGTGGACAGAGGCAAGAGTTTTTAAGTCGTGGTGACATAAAGACATCAGCACCTACATTTATTCTACTCAAAAGTTCAATAAATATGGTCGGTACATCTCAGCTATTGCAGTTTAAGGTTATAATCGGGCTGTCATTATCATACCAGTGAATAAATATAATGAAGGATGGGAGAATTTGGCAGTTAGAATTGAAGACTTCATTAATAAATTCTCAAGCTCACAAGGTACATTTATTACAACAGGGGAAAGCTGTAAGACGTTTACAGGGAAAGGGAACTTTAAAGAAGCTATCTCCAAAAGCAAGTGGAGCCACGAGGAGAATGCAGCCAAGGATGGTAATCATGAGCAAACAATGAATGGCTTGCAGGAAGACAGTGCTTTGCTGCGCAGATGTCTGGTGGGGAAATTCTCCGGTGGGGAAGGTGCCTCTCTGCACAGTGAAGTGAGAAGATGGGCTGCCCAGACTTGGAGGGGAGTTCTGAACATCAAAGTTTATGACGTGAATGGATTTTATTTTCTCTTTGAATTTCAATCTAGAAGAGACGCAGAACACATGCTCATGGGAGAATGGAGAAGACGGCCAAATATTGAATCTTGAGTGGTGGTGACCAACTATAAGGGGCTTTTCTAGAATCTTTCCGATTCGACTGGTTCTGGATCAGAATTTTGGGGCTTCTGCTGAATTTGTGGAACGCAGAGGTGATGAAGAAAATAGGTGAAGCACGCGGTGGATGGTTGCAGACGGAAGAATAGATGGAACTTAAAAACCATTTTAGGTGGGCTAGAATCAGGGTAAGAGGCCCAAGAGAAAAAATCCCATCGAAAGTCGATGTGGCTGACAGCGACAACATCTATTCATTGCCGATATGGTGTGAGCTGCTGGCGATGTACCAGAAAAAGATGGAGAAGATGGACTGCTTTAGATGTACCGGATAAAGACAATGAAGATGGACTGCTTTAGAGATGACGGGCTAGGCTTTAGCTTTGTCCTTGGTTCTGAAAAGAACGCAACAGATATTCATGGGAAAAGGAAAGATTTAGCAGAGGGAGAAACATCAAAGATTGAGACTTACGATGAAGGGGTAAATATAGCTGGTATAGACCACCTGAAAAAAGCAGATTTTTCTCCTCAGATGGGTCCCAGCTCCAGTTCACGTGGTCTGGCAGAGAAAGGGAACATCTTAGCTTTATCTAGGGCTATTGAAACTGGGCCTTTAAAGCCCAATTCAAATAAATTGAACTTTGCAATTTCCTCTGGACGAAATAACTTAAGCCCATCTAGTATGGCTACAGGTAGAAACAACGAGCCATTCACAGAACCTTTCACTGAGCAAATATTTGGTTCAATGGCAGAGACATCTGGAGAGCAAAACTTTTGTTTTCTTCTAAGGCGAAAAAGAGAAAGGGTTCTGCTGGAAAACAACATTAATTGCTAAAATTTGGATATTAATTGCCTTGGCGGCGGTATATGGTTTTGAAATTCATCAAATGGATGTGAAAACAACATTCCTAAGTGGAGAATTGGAGGAAGAAATTTGCATGGTACAATCCGAGAGTTTTGTAGTTCCTGGTAAAGAAAAGGTGTGCAAACTAGTTAAGTCACTCTATGGACTAAAATAAGCACCTAGAGTGGCATGCGAAGTTTGACCAAACCATGTTGGCAAACGGGTTCGAGATAAATAAATTTGATAAATGTGTTTACATTAAAGACACTCCAAATCACAAGGTCATTGTTTGTTTGTATGTGGATGATATGTTGATCATCAGTAGAGACATTTCTGACATAAATGCTACGAAACGAATGCTTGAGAGCAAGTTTGATATGAAAAACCTTGGAGTTGCGGGTGTGATCTTAGGAATAAGAATCCATAGAACTCCACAAGGGTTGACATTGTCCCAGTCTCATTACATCGAAAATGTACTTGATAAATTCAATTATTTGGAATTTGGTATTGCTAAGACTTCATTGGATGTGAGCTTCACACTTCAAAAGAATAAATGTGAAAGTGACTCACAGTTGGAGTATGCCGGAGTATTGGGATGTTTAATGTATATAATGAATTTACACGACTAGACATAGCATGTGCTATTAGTAAGTTGAGTCGGTACATGTGTATTCCCAAGAAAACTCATTGGATGACAATAAAAAGTGTTTTGGGGTATCTTAAATACACTCAAGACTATGTTTTGCATTATAATAAATATCCCGCGGTACTTGAAGGATATAGTGGTGCAAATTGGATCACCGGATCGAATGAAGTAAAATCTACGGTGGATATGTATTTACTATAAGTGGAGGAGCAGTCTCTTGGAAATCGTCCAAACAGACATGTATTACTCGCTCTATAATGGAATTTTAATTTATCGCATTAGATAAAGTCGGTGAAGAAACAGGATGGCTCCGAAATTTCTTGAAAGATATTCCTTATTGGCCCAAACCATTGGCACCAGTATGTATACATTGTGATAGTCAAGAGGCAATAGGTAGGGTAGGGAGCATGATGTACAACGGTAAATCTCATCACATAAGATGGAGACATAATACCGTTAGAGAACTTCTCTCTAGTAGAATTATCACTGTTTACTATGTAAAGTCAAAGAATAATGTGTCGGATCCATTTACAAAAGGCCTATCTAGAGAAGGAGTTGAGAGAACATCCAAGGAAATGGGTTTACGGCCTAGGACAAGTCAGCATGACGGTAACTCTACCTAACAGACTGGAGATCCCAAAAGCTAGGTAAATCCCTAGAAATCAGCTAGAATATTATATACATTTAATAAAGCACAAATCAAGGAGAGAAATCTGCACAATATATTAAACAATCAATCATGTCACAATACGTCCCCGCAAGTTGAAGGTGGCATCAATAACCTTAACTTGGACAAATGTTTATGAAACAACAGACGAGGCAAAGGCTTTGTAAGCGTGTTCCCGAGCTGATCAGCAACATGTAAATGCTGAACGAGCACCTGTTTTCGCTACACTTGATCTCTAACAAAGTGAAAATCAACTTCAATGTGTTTTATCCTACTGTGTAGTACCGAATTTTGACATAGATAGGTAGCACCAACATTATCACAATAGATTATGGGTGGATCAGGAAGCTGCACATGTAGTTCTACAAGAAGTTTTTTAACCCAATTGACCTCAGCAAGTGCAGAAGCTACTGCACGATACTCTACTTCCGTGGAGGAGCGCGCAACAGTGCATTGCTTCTTGGATGACCAACTAATAGGATTTGCTCCAAGGTACAGGATATATCCAGAAGTGGAGTTCCTGTTCCTGTCATTAATGTCACAAGCCCAATCGACATCTGAATGCATAAATAACCCAGGATGTGTCTTGCTTGTTATCTGTAAGCCATGATTTTTGGTATACTGGAGGTATCGCAAGTCTCTTAACAAAAGACCAGTGTGTGTGTAGCTCTTAACAAAAGACCAGTGTGTGTGTAGGAGCATGCATGAATTGAGATAATTTGTTAACTGCAAAGCTTATATCTGGTATGGTGAATGACAGATATTGGAGCTTACCAAGTACTTGACGATACAAAGTGGCATCCGCCAGAGGTATGTCATCCTTTAAGGATAGTGAGGCAGTGGAACTCATGGGAGTTGTAACAGGCTTACATTCAGGCATTTTATGGGCCGCAACAAGATCTGAAACATACTTGGCCTGAGAGAGAACGATCCCTTCTTTAGTGCGGAGAACTTCAATACCCAAAAAGTAGTGGAAATGTCCGAGGTCTTTGAGAGAGAATCTGGATGAAAGAACCTGGATAGTTTTCTTAATAACCTCTGAGTTCGATCCAGTGATATTTATGTCATCAACATATACAAGAATATAGACCAATGTTTCATTTTGATGACGAATAAATAGAGAAGAGTCAGAGTTAGACTTTTGAAAGCTAACCTGAAGCAAGAATTGCTTTAACTTAGAGTACCAAGCTCGAAGGGCCTACTTAAGTCCACAAATTGCTTTCTTTAATTTGCACACATAATTAGGAAAATCAGGATGAGCATACCCACAAGGTTGACGCATATAAACATCTTCTTCAAGGTGACCTTGAAGAAACGCGTTATTGCCAATTATGCTGAACTGCAAGCGACAAAATGAGTCTAATAGTAACAGGTATTACCACTGGACTGAATGTAGAGTAAGCCTGGGAACGGACCGGAACCGCCAGAACGGTTTTACCGGAACCGAAACCGGTATTGGACAAATATACCGGTGTATTTTACCGGAACCGGTACCACCGGAAAATATGGGCCTTCCACCCCGGTTCGGTTGTCACTGGTGCGGTACCGGTCGGACCGGTACGGAAACCGGAGTTTTGGCGTGTTTTTAATTTTTTAAAACAACTGTTTAATGTTAAATTGTTAATGTTATGAGTTGATTTAATAAAATTAATGTTATGAATTTTATATTAAAAGAATATAAGTTTATGTTAACTCATAACATTAATTTTAACTTTAATAAAATTTAAAGAATATAATTATTTTAATAATTTAACTTGTTTTATTAATATAATTAAGTTAAAAGATATATTAATCTAATATTCTTTTAAAGTTAATGTTATGAATTAATTTAAATTATATTTATTTAAGTTTAAGTTAAAACCTTTTACTATAAAAACAATTGACATTAACTTAAATAGTTATAATTTTAAGTTATAATAGATTATAATATATAATTTTAAAAATAGTTTTAATTTTAACTCTAACATTAACTTTTTATAACATAAACTTAGAAAAAGTTATAAAAAAATTTCCTAACTTTATAAAGTTAAAGTATTAAAATTTTTTCTCCATAACTTTAAAATTATAAATGTAAACTATAATTGCATCAAACAAAACAAATTTTAAAATAAAATTAAGGCGAATAGCCTCTATATTAATTCAAATTTACATTTATTACAAATATTAAAAGAGAATCTAGTCTACGCAGCCACCTTTTAGGAAGGGTTTTGTTTGAATTAGATCTTACTCTAGAATCTTATTAATATCTATAACGTCCATAATATTCTAGAAGTAAGTTATCTATTTCTATATTTTCCGGAATTCATCTTTTTCCTTGTTCTTCCATTGCTTCCATTCCATCATCACTATTCTCCTCAAATATTTCATCTATTTCGTCTTCAATTTGGGGCGGTAATTTTGGGAGTCCAAAATTTCTTAGTTCGGCATTATCCAATCTCTAAATAATACCGAAATCTCCAAACTATGCTTCGCCAACGAATATCGATGATCTTCAGTCATAAATCTTCCTGCGCTAAAAGCTTGCTCCGAAGCAACTGAAGAAGCTTGACTTGCTAGCAAATCTCGAACCACCTTTGAAAGTTTTGGAAATTGTCTAGTACGGGTCTTCCACTATGCTAAAAGTTGTTGTCTATTTGCATCTCTAATACTTTCCCGATCCTGAGAAATATACGAATCAAAATCATTACTGCTACAACATTGAAGACCAAGTTCTTCACCCATCTCGTCATCTAAATCATCATATCTATGTCTATAAGTAGGAAGTTCGACCGGCGCAATATTTTGTTCCATAACTTGATACATGTTATATAAACTCCTGGCTTTAGGTACTATGCTAGCACAATAAGTTTCAACTGATGGCTTTTCATGAGGTTCAATTTCTAAATTTGTGTATATTTTTCGAACCATCATCATTACACCATGTTCTTTGTAAAATGGGTTGAATAAAGTAGCTGTCAAATAAATTTATGGAATAAGAAAAAAATATTTTTTAAATTTGTCAACTCATAGCTTCAGTTGCCTCTTTATAAGGACAATTTTTTTTCTATTTAGCAAATACTTTAGAAATAACAGTAATAGTTACTAAAAAAAAGAAATAGTTGGAGTATATTGTGCAGTTACTGTGTTCGTAGCTTGATAAAAGGTTTTCAAAAATTTACAAAGTTCTTCTACTTCAATCCAATCATCAGAACCTAGCCTTAAATCATTATTCGAATTAAGTGAATTAAAAACTAATTGTATAGGTTCACGATAGACACTAGCAACTTCAAGCATTTGATACAAAGAATCCATCTAGTAGGAATTTCTCTTGGAACTTTTCTATTTGGAAGTTCATATTTTGTACATTGAAATTTAAAATCATCTATTATAGCCTTTTTTTTATTTTTAAAAATAAAACTATAAGCAATTCGAACCTTAAAACAACCATCTCCAAACAACTCAACACCATTATGTACTATCAAATTTAAATTATGTGCAATACATCTAACATGAACATAATCATCATCCGTAGGACATAGTCTAGTATTTTAAAAAATCAGTGGCTTTCAAATTTTTAGAAGCATTATCTAATGTACATGTCATAGTTCTATCAATAAGTCTAAAATATTTTAAGCAATCCGTTATTGTAGTAGATATAAATTTACCGGTTTTAGTCTCGTCAACATATTTATAAGCAATAATTCTTTTTTGCATGTTCTAATGGTGATCAATCCAATAAATCGTGACAGTAAAATAATCATTACTGAGAACACTATGACCCATATCAGAAGTAATAGATACTCTATCATCAAATTTACTAAATAAGCAACGAAGAAAATGACAATGTTCAACTTGAAATTTAAAAATATCATTTTTAATTGTATTTTGTGAAAAACCTTTGAAAGAAGGATTATATACTTGTTGAATATAATGAATAAAACCGGGATGCGAAGGAAAACTAAAAGGAAAACCCACAACAACAACCATTTTCGCTAGTTCTTCTCTGTTTTCATCTTCACTATATGTCAATGAAGAACTTGGTCTAGCTGGGTTAAACTTATCTAAACACATTTGAACCATATTACCTCCTACAGATTCTTCCGTCAATGGTGTACTACCTTTTTTTGCCTTAACCTTATTTTCTAGACAAATAAATTCTTTATTACATTTCCTCAAATGCGTAGTAAGCAACCCTCTCCCACCATTTTTTCCTCCGGTCAAATGTTTCATAACTCTGACATTTATTGCAAGTAGCAGTATTATTTACCTTATCTTGACTCATAAATTGCCAAACTAAAATCCTTTTAGGACGTTCAGTACATTTGGCCCTACTAAATTCCGGTAAAAGGGGAAGTACATCATCGTCTTTTGGTAATTCCGTAACCGGACTAGTTGGGGTAGGGGTTTCACCTAACTCTTGTTCTTCTATATCTTCTTCCGGTAAGTCTTCCTCAAAATTATCATAACGGCTACTTAGTGTCTCATGGTCTAATTCCATACGGGCACCAACATCGAAACCATTAGGTTGTGATAAAGAAGTTTCACTAAATCTAGGCAGTAATGAACTAGTAGTAGCACTATTTTTTTTATTTCTACGAAAAACCTTACCAAAGATTGGTCTTTTACCACTACTCTTATTGACATCCATGATTAAATTTAAATATAATTATGTTAAAACAAGCAATATAAATATTATAAATCAAAAAATTAATGTAAGTAAACAAATATAGATACTAAAAATAAAAATATGGAGATTAAAGTTGGAACGAATATACTGAACGTCTGCGTAAAAGCAAACGTATACCAAATGTCGGAATTAAAAGGTGATGATTGAAGCTTGTAATATCTTCAAAAAAAATCTTCAACTCCAATTAATACAATAACTATAAATATTAAGAGTATGAGAATATTAAGAGAGAGTATGAGAAATTGAGAAATTGAGAAATTTGTGAGAAAAAAGAATAGATATAAAGGGTATTTATCGTAGAAATTTAAAGGGGTAGTGGGGTAATTGGGAGGGGGAGGCCCAAAATAGCCGTTGGCCCCCTTCGACGGCTAAAATCAAGCGGTCAACAACGGCCATATACTAAACAATTTTTTTTAAAAAAATTAAATTGCACCAGCCGGCGCCGGACCGGAACCGGCCAACCGGCACGGGTCAATCGGAACTGGAACAACCGGAAAAAATTGATGCTCCGCACCGGTACCGGATTTTGGGTCGTTGGGTACCGGTACCAACCAGTACCGTTGCGTTACCAGACCGAAATGTGACTGGAATTGAACCAAAATCGGATTAACTCCGGTCCGCTGCCATCTCTAATGTTGAGTGATAATCCATACCCGGTCGTTGCTTGAAGCCCGTTGTAACTAGCCGAACTTTATACCTGTCAACACTTTTATCTGATTTGGTTTTGATACGATAGAGCCATTTACAATCAACAATATTTTGAGAAGAGGACGGTAGTACAAGCTCCCAGGTCTTGTTGTTCATCAATGCCTCAAACTCAAGTTTCATCGCTTCTCTCCAGTGTGCACTTTTTTGGGCTTGGTTATAAGTGGTGGGAAGTGGTTCAGTTAATGCAACTGTAAGATAATCAAATGCTTGCTTGGGTTTGGTAATATTATTTTGTGAACGAGTAACAGGTCGGTGAATGGATGGTTGTTGGGTATGTGCGGAAGCTGTGGTAGAGGATTGGTGATGATTGTGAGATGGAATGGATGGGGAGGGGTCGGGAGTTGGTATAGATAAAGGGGTTGTCGGGGTGTGCCGATTTCAGCGTTAATACTGGATTAGTGGTTGTGTGGTGGGTGGGACAACAATAGGCTGTGTGGAGCAATCTGAACCGGCGGTAGGAGTTGGCGCTGCTGCCAAGGATGGATCTGAAAAGGAACCTGCAGGAGGAGTCGCCGGCAATTCTGGAGCAACCTTGATTGGCTGGAGAATCTCATAATCCACTAGAGGCACTGACTTGACACTGAGGTTATTTGACTCTTTGTACAAGATATCCCACTCTAACGTTGAAATTCTTGTCTTTTAAAGATGAAAATATATCAGAAAAGGGAAATTTATTTTCATAAAAAATAACATCTCGTGAAATATATACCCTTTGTGAAATAGGATCATAACACTAATGGTTGTGATGGGTATTAGAGTAGCCCAAGTAAAGACAAGGGGTGGACTTGGGTTCTAGTTTGTGTTTGGCATATGGTTTAAGCCATGGATAACATAGGCAACCAAAAGTACGAATGGATTCATAATTTGGAATTTCTCCAAATAATCGTTGGTATGGTGAATCATAATGAAGTGTGCGAGTGGGCAGTTTGTTAATCAAGAATGTGGCCTGTTGATAGGCAAAGGTCCAAAATACTGGAGGCATGGAGGCTTGGTGTAAAATGGTTTTTGCTGTTTCAATGATGAGCCAATGTCTACGTTCAGCAATAGCTATTCCTTGTAGAGTGTATGGTGGCGATTCAAGGTGTTCAATGCGATTGGTGTGAAGAAATGACTTGAGACCTTCAAATTCACCACCGCCATCAGTGTAAACTGAGAGTAGTTTTGTATGAAAATAATTTTCAACAAATGGTTTTAATTTAGAGAAAATTGTTTTGACCTCACTTTTATTTTTAAGTGTGTACAACCAAATGTATTTTGTAAATTGATCAACAAAAATTACATAATATAATTTTTTGTCAATTGACAAAACAGGTGATGGGCCCCATACATCACTGAAAATAATTTGTAAAGGCTTTTTACTCACCAGAGTATTCTCAGAAAAAGGTTGCCGATGACTTTTATTAGAAGAGCAGGAATTACAATGATCAAACATTTCAGAATTTGAAATTGGAATTGAAAACTTTTGTGAGAGTGTTTGAAGCACTTTTTTATTTGAGTGTTCTAATTTTCTATACCAAGATTGTTGAAATTCTGCCATATAGGATTGGTAGCTCAGATTACCTTAGGATCCTCCAGCAGGCCCCTCATAAAGTCCTTTATTCTGGCCTCGTGCCAACGGTGCCCCCGTACTCAGGTCCTTCACAAGAAAATCAAAGGAAAAAATTCTATGGATGTCAGATTATCTTTGCAAAATTGAGACACAAATATAAGATTACGTTTAATCTCTGGTGGACACAAAGTATTTGAAAGATAAAACTTTTTATTTGAAGCATTTATTTGAACATGAAACTTTTTATTTGAAGCATTTATTTGAACATGACCGGTGTGAGTTATAGGGATTTTGTTACCGTTGCCCATGGTAATATTGTTAGTACCAGTGTAGTCATCCGGACGTTGAGGATTTTTAGAATCATCAGTCACATGATGTGATGCTCCTGAATCGACAACCCAAGGCATAGAAACAAAGTTTGCTCAGGCTCCCAAGTGATTGTGGGAGCATGAACGACACACATTGGCAGTATGCCTAGTGCAACCACATAGCTGACAAACTGGACGATTTTGTCGAGAGGCCGTTGGATGCCAATTTGGTGATGTGGCTGGTACATTCGTTGGCCGCTAATTTGGTGATGGTTTTTGTGCCACTGCAGCTGTAATTGAGGCCTGATTAGGCTCATTATGTTTGAGGAGAAGCTCTCTATTGAGAAGCTTGTTGTAAAGTTCCTCATATGAGATAGGTGTATCTCACGCTTGGATAATCGCTGAAATTGAATCATACTCAGGTCCTAGACCGCCGAGTATTTTGACAAGTCCGTCATCGGGTATAGGAGTTCCAGCCGTTGCAAGTTCATCAGCAACATTCCTTTTCTCGCGCAAGTACTTTGTCATACTGCGAGAGTTTTTTGTGATTGTAGCCAGAGAGTTTCGGAGACTAAAAATCCTTGTATGTGATTTGCTAGCATACAGGTTATGCAGTGTGTCCCACGCTTGCTTTGAGGTCGAAGTTTTGGCGATTGCAGAGGTGATAGTAGGTTCAACAGATGCATTGCGAATCAACTGGTTTTGGCGAAACCTGAATTTATACTTGGGATTGGGTACCTCTTGGTTGTTGAGGGTTACTGTTTCTGATGGTGCTGTCAAGGTTCCATCGAGATAGTAGTAGAGATCATGACCGAACATGAGATATTCGACCTGCGCTTTCCAAATGACGAAGTTCATTAGACCAGTAAGTTTTAGGAAAAGTTGGGAACTGGGGTTAAATTGCATCAGATGGCTGGTGTTATTAGTAGGGATAATAGAATCACTTGGATTTACCATGGATGCCATAGAACCAAAAGGAAAACTTGAAAAAGATAAGAAGACTCATTGGAGTTTAGAAAGGCTAGGATACCATAAAGGTTCGAGAGATGAAGGAGTAGTGTATTAGACTTATGTATTATCCAAAGGTTACAGAGATATATATACAAGTAAAGGAAAGACTAAGGTAACTAGATATCTAAATCCCTAGAAATCAGCTAAAATATTATATAAATTTAATAAAGCACAAATTAGGGAGAGAAATCTGCACAATATATTACACAATCAATCATGTCCCAATAATAACATACAGATTTGCGTACCCGAAACAACAGATCCTCCGTTGTTTGGAGGATCTTTTATGTGAAGAAGGGGAGAGGAATTTGGTTGTGGTTCCAGAATTGACAGAATCCTTCATTGTGGAGAATGGGGAGAAATTTCCCCACAAGTTAAGCAAAGCATCTTGCCCAAGTTGATTTCTGATCATAATCCGTTACTACTAACTTGTGGGAATTGGGAGTGGATGAAGTCATATTTCAAGTTTGAGACTTGGTGGCTAGGAGTAGATGGATTCAAGGGCAAGGTCAAGGAGTGGTGGTCATATTTTACTGTAGATGGCAGGCCAGGACATATGTTAGCAGAAAAATTGAAATTTCTCGAAACAAAATTAAAGAAGTGGAGCAAAGATAACAGGGGAGATTGGAGACAAAGGAAGGAAGACATTCTGGCTCAAATTTCAAGTTGGGAAGGTATACAGGAACATAGACCTCTCACAGATGATGATGAAGTGCTGCAAAAGGTTAATTTAGGCATGGAATATGAGGAGGTAGCAAAAAATGAAAAGATCGCCTAGAGGCAAAGGTCGAGGGTTCAAAGGTTGAAACAAGGAGATAAAAACATAATTTTTTCAAAGATGTTCATTGCACACAAGAGATTCAACTCCATAGAGCAGTTGGATGTGGAAAGAAATACATTTAAGGATCCTGACGGCATCAAAGAGATAGTGCAAAGGATCATGACGGCATCAAAGAGATAGTGCAAATTTTTTACAAAGATTTATACAAGGAGACGGAGCAATGGAGACTTGATCTGAAGGTACATGAAGGGGTAAGAATAATCGAGGAAGAGCGATTATGGCTATAGAGAGCCTTTAAGGAACAAGAAATAGCAGAATGCCTTAACAAAAGTGCTATGGAGCTGGCACCCGGACTAGATGGATTCCCAATGGTGTTTTTTCAGACTTTTGGGATGTTCTGAAGGAAGATATTATTAACACTGTCTATTATTTCCATTCTAATCAATCCTTTGAGAAGAGTTTCTATGCAACTTTCATCGCATTAATTTCAAAGAAACTTAGAGCCACGAGTTGAAGGATTTCAGACGAATTAGTCTGGTAGGTGGAGTGTATAAAATTATTGCCAGAATTCTAGCTGAGAGACTCAAAACAGTAGTGGACAAGTTGATAAACAAGTGTCAGATGGCCTTCATAAAAAGAAGGCAAATCACGGATGCAACCCTCATAGCCAGTGAGTATATACATTCAAGAATGAAAGGGCTTTCTGGTATAATGTGTAAGTTGGACATCCAAATAGCCTATGAGTCCTTACTGAATACTCTCAGACAAATAGGGTTTGGGAGTAGATGGATAAAATGTATTGAATTTTGCATCAAAACAGTCAGGTTCTCCGTTCTTGTGAACGGAGAACTAGTGGGTTTTTTTGCATCAGAAAGGGAGAAAGGGGGTTGAGACAAGGTGATCCTCTTTCTTCGTTTCTTTTCTTACTGGCCATGAGGGGTTTGATAGCATGATGAGGACTGCAATTCAGAAGAGATGGATTAAAGGCTTTCAGATCAGGAACATGATGGGGGCAGAACTGGAGATATATCATTTGCTTTATACAGATGATACCATCATCTTTTGTGGGCCTGCAATTGACCAGATTAGGTACATTAGACTAATTTTGCTACTTTTGAAGCTGCCTCGGGTTGTGAGAGTGAATTGGGGGAAAAGTAGCTTGTTCCAAGTCAAGGAGGTACCTCAGATTCAAGAGTTGTCTAACATTTTGGGGTGCAGAATAGAACATCTTCCTACTACATATCTTGGAATGTCCTTGGGTTATCAATATAAGACATTGGAGATATGGGGCGGAATCATAAAGAAAACAAAGGAGAAGCTAGCCAAATGGAAGGCCCAGTACCTGTCATTAGGAGGAAGATTGATTTTGATTAACTCTGTGTTAGACTCATTACCTACTTATGTCCCTATTTTCAATCCCAAAAAAAGTGGTCAAAAAGCTTGACAGGCTTAGGAGAAAATTCCTGTGGCAAGGAATAAGGAAAAGGATATTGCCTGGTAAACAGGAAAACGGTGATGCTTAGCAAAAAAAAAAGGGGCTTGGGTATCAAAAATATAAATCTGCAAAGTGAATGAGAGTGTACTGATGAAATGTCTTTGGAGATACACTGTTGAGGACAGATCACTGTGGAAGGAAATCATATAGACAAAATAGAGTGAGCTTAGCCCCTGGTGCACAGAAGTTGTTACTGATACTTACGGCGTGAGTGTGTGGAGAACTATCAGGAATTTATGGCCATCAATGAAAGCTAATATTTGTCTTAAGGTAGACAATGGTACTAGAATAAGGTTTTGGAAGGACAAGTGGGTTGAACAGAACCTTTCCTTATTTGTGAAAATCCTGTGGTGACAGTGCTGGAGTGCTCAAGGTTGGGACTTGGGATATCTCTTTTAGGCGATTACTTAATGACTGGGAGATAGAGCGAGTGGCTTTATTATTGGGAAAAATCGACCAAGTTTTCATCAGCAATGCAGAGACAGAATTTTATGGAAGCATAACAAGAATGGGGTATTTTCTGTCAACAGTGCTTACAAAAAGAATAGGAGATAGCGGGGAGACCTCACTATCTGTGGAACTACTTTTGGAAAAGCAATATCCCTACCAAAGTAAAATGCTTCACTTGGTTGGTTATTAAAAAAGCCTGCTTAACTCAAGTAGTGCTATAGAAGAAAGCAAGACAATTTGTACCTAGGTGTTTTCTATGTAATGTGACGGGGGAAACGAACAGACATCTTTTTTTGCACTGCAAGTACACTACTCAATTGTGGAATCTCTTTCTCAACGTTACTGGCACTAGTTGGATAATGCATTAGCACACATCAGATCTTCTTAGTAGCTGGACAGGGGGGAGCAAGAGCCAGAAGAGCTGGTGGAAACTTATTCCATCATGTATATGGTGGTCAGTATGGATGGAAAGGAATGGTAGATGTTTTGAAGATAGGTCCAATTCCATTCAGAAAGTTAAATGGAATTATCTTGTATCTTGACTCTTTTGGTGTCAACAGTTATGTATAGAGGACACTGAACAAATTATAGATCAAATAGGAAGTCTGTAATTTTTGGAGGTGGCCAGCATACCCTTATTGCTCGTAATGCTGAGAATACAACCTTACCAGTTTATAAAGAAAAAAACATTATATACAATATAAGACTTTTTTTTTTTTTTTTTTCGAATAAAATTGTAATACCTCTCATTGAAGTTTTGCTTTGGGCCACCACATTGGTTGAGCCGCCCCTGGGTAGAGCCGAGTTTTTCTTAGTTGAGGAGTAGTTTCCAATCCTTTGTTTTATGTTGGTGTATCCATAAAGTAACTTCTTGTGTAGAAAATTGTGTGGAGTTTGTGGAGAATCGTACATTTTGTAGTTTTCTTGCCTTTTGGTATACCCCTTGTATGTATCCATCTTTTTTGCTTTGTTCATGAATGAAATTTTCACCTACAACAACAGTAACAACAATATATTCAGTGTAATCCCATAAGTGGGGTCTGGAGAGGGTGGTGTGTAGGGCTGGACATATTTTGGTTTAAACCGATAAAACCAAAAAACCGAACCGAAATTTAATTTTGGTTTTGTTTTTTGGTTTTTCGAATTGGTTTCGATTTCAAATTTTAGAAATTTGGTTAAACGGTTTGGTTTTTGGATTTACAAAAGAAGAATTCGGATAAACCAAAAAACCGAAATTATATAAATAATATATTATTTAATATATATGTAAATATACTAAAAATATAATATAATCTGATATAACATATAAATATATAAATTATAATCATTTAGTAACCCTAAATCCTAATATACTGCTTTGCTTTAGACCCTAACATTAACGTGAAGGCTGCAGCAGCGCTCAACCATCCTCAGTTCGTCAATTCAGTTGAAATTTCAACATCGCCAGCGACAGTCGTTTGCTCAGTTCGTCACTGCCATCGGCAGTCGCTGCCGAGTGACTGCCGTCACACCAACGACGATGACTCAGCGAGGTTGATATTTATGGTTATTTCATGCATGTTGAATTAATTATATTTGGGAATGAAAAATAGGTTTGAAAAAAGATTATTTTTCTAGAAAAATCACCAATTTTAAATGCTCACTACTTTAATCTTTAAAATCGAAATCCAATTTTAAATGCTCACTACTTTAATCTTTAAAATCGAAATAGAAATCCGAAATAACCGAACCGAATTTGTAAAAACCGAACCAAACCGAAATAATTTTGGTTTGTTTATGGTTTTCATTTTCGTCAATCCGAAAATCGAAAAACCGAAACTATATTCAACAATTAAACTGAATAAACCGAATGCCCACCCCTGGTGTGTACACAACCTTACCCATACCTAGTAAAGGCGAATTTTTATGATTTGATTAAAAAACAAAACATAAGTCCTAAAACAACTAAGGGAGAATAGGTAACCACCTGACTAATGTCTAAATCCTAGAACAATGATAATTTACTGCTGCTACAGTTTCAGATGAGATGAATATCCATGAAAAGTAAGGTAAACAGTATTTTTGTCATAGAAATATTGCGACCATGCATTTGAGAAAAAAGTTCTTTAGAAAAGATCCACCCCACCTTTCTTCAACATGTTGTAGAAAAGATCACCCCTCACGGTTCTTCATCATGTTGTCTCTCAAGTATCTGCTCAATCTGATCTTTGTTGGCTTAGGAGGTGGAGAAAAACATTTTTTATACATCATGTTTATGCAACTTCACTAAATAGAAGTGAAGTGGAGTGTCTGATTTTGCATCTTCTGTTTCTTTGTTGATAGGCTTTCCGTTTACTTGATGGCAAACATTTTTCTTGACATCATGTTTATGCAACTTCATTGAATAGAAATGATGTGGAGTGTCTGATTCTGCATCTTCTGCTTCTGCTTCTTTGTTCGTAGGATTTCCATGTACATAAAGATTTTATTATGTCTCCTTGAGACAGGAGTTTGCCTTTTAGGCCAAGTGATCTTTGATGTTTAATTTTCATGTTCCTATTTTTTTGGAACTGTCCTATTATGCAATTCAATCCTAAAGTTCTAACAAGAGAGTTGTATACAGGTTCAAGTCGACATTATTGAAACTCCTACTCCTACTTTCGATTCAGAACAAGCGAAGTTGAAAGCACAAGAGCTAAGGTTTGGTTTTACATTAAAGTTTCATGAGGAGGTTCCATGTTTAATCCAAAAACTGGAAACTGTCATTGGAAGTATTATCTCCTTGCCCCTTGTTTACATATTGAAACTGCTTTGCAGTGATTCGCTTATGGGTTGTTTCCAGTCTTTTATTATATAACTCCTTCCGTTTCAATTTGTTTGGCCTACTTTCCTTATTTGTCCGTTTCAAAAAGAATGACTCTTTCCTTTTTTAACAACTCTTTAATTTCAACTTTCCATATGGCATGTTTCTGAAAGTAAAATTAAAGGGCATTTTCGTACATTTGACATATCTGTAATTTAAGACCAAGAGATTTATAAGTCTTCTTTACTTTCTTAAACTCCGTGCCATGTCAAAATAGGCCGAAACAAATTGAAACCAAGGGAGTACATTTTTTCTTTCTGATGCTTTTGGTGAACGAAAATTCTGCTTTTATAGGGAGCGAGCACGCAAGAGGAGAGAAGAGGAAGAGAAAAAACTGGAAAAGAAAAGGGAGAAGGTATGTAGTATATTTCTATTCTCTTAAGAACATTCTCTGGTGTGAGTTGTGATTCAATGCAAAACGTTCATTGTCAATATAGTGAATGTGAGAGATCTGATGGTTGTGATTGAATGATGTGATGAACTGGTGATGCATAATTTGAATAATTTTTCAACGTGAACAAGTGAATGCAAACCAATGCAGGGATTCTAGGCTCACTGTTCGAGACATGGCATTGCCGTCCAGAAATTGCTTCCCACTTATTTGGATCAACTTTAAACTTTAGTTTCCAATGGTTGACTAGTGTTAACCAACAAAAAACATGTTTAACTAACTAATGGCAGTGCAAAGATGTTAAATCCATGAAGTCTTAGCCTTGGAACAATTATGGAAAGATTTCTGGCAATACCTATTGAGATAATTTGAAATGCACTGATCCAAAACCCTATATATCTAGGATTGAAACTAAACTAATAATCTGCAGCGCGTTGCTGAGAAATGCACATATATATATATATATGATAACCGTGGTGTCCGGGCCAGCTTGCGCACCTCGACGAGCAACAGGTACCAGGTAACTCTGTCCACCAAGGCTAGAACATATGAGAGGAAGCTAGAACATATGAAAGGAAATCACGTAGTGTTTGTCTCTGTGGGAAATTGAACCTGAGACCTCATGGTACTCAACCCCACTTCATTGAACCACTAGGCCATACCCTTGGGTGCGTGTGAAATGTTTTTATTTGAAATTATTATGTAAGGTCTCACGGAACTATTAGTGTTCAGCTGCTGTATGTGGAGGTGTTCTGCTTATCAAAATGTTAAATGTTTCGTTTTATTTGAAGGAAAGGATACACGCAGGCAAAGAACTGCTTGCAGCAAAGCGAATGACACAGGAAAATGAAACGAGATGGTGTGTTTCTAAGTTGAAGCTGTTTCTTTATAAATATACTTTGTTCTTAGTTGGTCACAAATCCTTATTTTGGTTTTTGTAATTTGCTCGCGTTTTAGTTTTGAAGCACAGAGGAAGACTGAAAAAGAGGAGGAGAGAAGGGCAACGGAAAGAATTTGTCAAAAGCTTCAGCAGGACATGGTATTACTCGTAATTGTTAGTCAAGTTTTGTCGTTACTTGTCAAAACAATACTAATCTTATGATCAAATGCAGATATGTGCTGTAGCTGCATCTTTTTAGTAAGTTTAGGTATTTACTAGTGCAAATGCAGTCATAGATACCACAGAATGTGCTGTTATCTGTTCTGTATATTCTTTATCAATTTGAATAAATCTAGTTTACTCTATTTTTTCCTGTTGACTGAAACTTTTGCATATTGGTTTGCTATATGGATCTTAGTTCTGTATTTTAGTTAAGCAGCGTAAATCCCCAACATCAGAACTTATTGGGACTGGGATAAGTGTGAGTTCATGTCCTGACAGGCCGAAAGGAGGGCTAAGCTTGGTTCGTTTTTGAATAGCTTTACATCTTCAAAATCCGTTAAAACCTCTGAGCAAGAGACAAAGGTATTTTGCTTTGCAATTCTGTTGACGGTTCTTTAAGATTGACTGGATCATCCATTTGACTGCTTTTAATTCTTCTCTTCAAAATCACAATTCAGAATCCTTTGGAAGTTGAGTCTGCTGCATTATCTGGTAACTTAGCTACAAAGAAAGAGGTTTTGATGGAATGCTTAAGATCTCTCAGGCGTCAGCACAAGGTATCTGATTTCATTGCCTCTTCTGTTTCCCTATTTAGTTCAGTGAGTTTCCAGTTTCTTACAAGTTTATGCAAACTGCCTTGTAGCTTCTTCCCCTCTGTTTGCTACTGGTATTTTAGAAAAGTAATTAGAACAGTATTTGCATAATGTATCAAGTTACACTAATTTATCAGATATCAGCTTCGAAAGCCATGCTCCATCCAGTATAATCATATCGCTAAATGTCATATGTTTCAGGAGGAGGATGCAAAAGTGCAACGGGCCTTCAAAACTCTATTAGTTTATGTGAGGAACATTGTTAGCAATCCTGATGAAGGAAAGTTCAGGAAGATCCGGCTTAGTAATCCAGCTTTCCAGGTGAATACTTTTTAAGCACATACTGAAAGAATGAAACTTCATTTCCTAATATTGTAAGGTTCAAGAAAATTATCACTATGAGGAGGAAGGCTGGGTGCAGGATTTCTTAACCTGCCCCCTCCTTTTTCTCCATAGTTTTTTTTTTCATGTATATCTGATACCAAATGATAACGGAATCAACCCACAATGCGAAAACAAGACACAAAACACAATAGAAACCGAGAACCAAAGTGGGAACAAGTCTCGGCCAAACAAGAACAATACAAGATGGACAAGTAACGTGGTGTTTCACCACCAAAACAGCAACTACAACACTAGATGGACAACAATATGACATGAACGACAACAAGAAGATCCACAACCCACGGTTTCACTAATAACAACAACAAACACTACGAACGATTACAAGAATGAAAAGGATAGATATTGAGACATCAACTCTTACAAAGAACTAAGAACCTAAGTGTATGTCAAACACTAGGACCCTTAATAGATGTAAAAGCAACACCAACACTCTTACAATGACACAAGAGGGCGTTAACCACTCAAGCACCAAGGTTTCTAACCAAGTTTTGCAATACTAGTGATTCACACTAGCATCACCCTCATTTCGGTTTTAGTGGCTTTTCCAAGCCCTAAACTAAAGGTGTTACACTCTCCATAGAGAGAAGAAAGGTGTTTCAAGTGTCTTACAGTATCACTCAATAACTAAACTAAAATGACCTAATACTAGTCTATTATAGACTTATTACAAACATAAGTGAAATGTCCAAAAAACCCTTAATGAAGGGAAGACAAAAGGCGCCTATGGAGTGTATGTAGGGGCGGCTTTGGTGTGTTCCAAAGCCCTTTTCACACTTCAACTTGTACACTTCCTTGACCTGATTCAATGCACACTCACATACGCTCATCTTCACGATCATGCCCGTATCAGTGGGGAACATGTGTTACGTGTTGGTTGTGTGATGTGTAGATGTAGATTAGGATCTTAAGCTTCTTTCAATATAATCTTGTCCATTTGGTCAGTGTAGTCGAACCCTGTGTCTGGTAGTTCCTCAGAATCATTCCCTCCTATTCTAGGGGTATGATGTGTTGCCTATCAATAATCGTTTGGTGTGTGGTATAAGGTACAAATAGTCCCGGAATAAAATGTAGAATTATTTTATCCCGCGTTTGGTTGGAGGTATTAGCTAGTCCTTGGATTATTTATCCCACCATTTATACCCTAGTGATGGGATAAGTTATCCCATATACATGGTGGGATAATTAATCCCGGGATCGCTAATCCCATTATTAATTATCCCGGGATAACTCTTTCCCAACCAAACAACAAAATGATGTGTTATTGTATTGTCTTCTATGCTTCCACTCACTGTACGTTTAGCGATGAAGAGTATCTGCTGTTTCCTGATATACCATTCTTTTATGTTGTAGTGTCACGATCTTTAGTGAGAAAGCCAAAATCGTTTCAGAAATCTGGTAAAAGTTGGGATAGCTTATTTTGTAACTTAACCAATTTCAAATTTTGTCATTTCTTTTTGCTTGGATCTATTGGATTTTGGATTCGTGTTGATGGTTCTTTTCTCCTTGGTGTGATGGCAGGCTAAAATTGGGATTTTCAAAGAAGGCGTGCAGTTTCTAGAACTCTCTGGGTTTGAAAGAGTTGAAAGAGGTGACTTTTTGGTCTTGCACAGAGACAAGGTCGATATGAAGATACTGAGATCAGCTGGCAGGGTTTTGCACTCTGCCATTACAAATCCCTTCTTTGGGCTACTGTCAAAGTAAGGTGGTTTCCCCAGAGATTAGAGGCTTGATGCTTGACAATTAACATAGCACTAACTTCTAGTTGGATTTTACTACTACTGTTGGGCTTGAATTTGTATAGTAGCCTGAATCGGATATTCTATTTGTTTTAACTTTATTTTCTCCTATACATACATGTACTTATATAGATGGCATGTATTTTAATCTTCTATCCCATCCCTTGCCCCTCAGATATAGAAGTGTATAAAGATTATCTTAAAATTCCAAGAAAGGTAAACTAGAAATACTGAACGTATTTTCAAGTAAAGAATCTAGATGAGTGGGTTTATGAGTGTTATGTACACAAATTAGATTAAAGGGTAGTTAGTTCATACACGTCTGTAGGGGTAGTTTGGGGCTTTGCAGAATTCTGTTAATAGCTCAACTAACTATGGAATTGGTTAAAAGGTCCCATCATGTACAGTTGCGGATTATGCTTTCAAAACAATATCCTACGGTCCCCGCCGCCCAAGGATTCATATTTGCAGCGTTGATTAAGGATTATTCTCAATTATTAGTTCTTTAGACATGCAGATTTGTGCTTTTCAATTTAGCACGCACCAATTTTGTATCAGGGCCATCACTCGATTGTGTGAAGATGGCGGAAGTTACTAGAAATGGGGAAATGTGATGTGAAATCGAGGACATTGAAGAGGTTAGGTCTATGGGGGAAAGACATGCCAGAGCTCTCAAACAAATTCGTCAATTGCTTGCTGCCATGTTGGCGAACAATCCAGCTCCAGTAGCTCTGACAAATGAACCTAACATGGAGAATGAAGATGCACAGTATACGGGAAATACCAATCACGACTCTTTCAGGTACAATAGAGTCGAATTTCCATGTGCTGGGGTGAAGATTTACAGGGATGGATGTATTGGTGTGGACAGTTGTTCGATTATGATGGAATTGCAGAGGATTCCAAGGTCAAGATTGCAAACATCAATTTAGAGGGTAGAGCACTACAGTAGCACCTTGTTATGCTACAAACTAGAGTAGAGAGAGGCTTTTCCCAACCGGAACGATTACGTGAGGGCACTGCATCATGGTTTGGACATACCTTACAAGATGATCCCAAGTCAAAATTGGTGGGATTGACATAAACAAGGGGTGTACATGAATTTCTGGATAGAGTCGATGAGCTATTGAATCAAGTAAAGTTGTCAAAAGTATATTCCATTGGTTGTTTCCTGAAAGGATTGAAACTTGAAATTAAAGTTCAGGTACAAAATTTTGGCTTCTCGGCCTCTCGTAAAAGCTTATAGTCTAGCTAAATCGGCTGAGCAGTCATTGTTTACAAAAGGGGCAAGGAGAAGCAGGACCTTGGGAGAACAATGCGTTGTTACCTACTCCTAGTTCTTTGTCTAAAATGGAGATCCATGTACTACAAATTCTTGGTCTCAAAGGTCAAGAAATGGAAGCATAGGTATGAACCCCAACTCAAAACCCTACACCTTCAGTAATAATCTAAATTTTAAGTGGTTCAGATGATTGACTAGGACTGTAATGGATGAAGAAAAAGCTGAAGGGTTATATTTTTAGTGTGATGAGAAGTCTGCTCTATGCCACAATTATAGGAAGGAAAAAGATTGTTTATCTTTAAGATTGATGAAGGAATGGAAGAATGAGGAATAAAAGATTCTTTAGAAGGGAATTGGCAATTGGAAAAGGAAGAAAATGAAGATACATCTATGAACCCTCATATTTCAGTCCATGCCATGGAGGGGACAGTGTACCATAGTACCATGAGGGTAAAAGTAGCTGTAAGGGGCAAATGATACATGTGTTGATTGATTCTAGGGCAACTCACAATTTTATTAACTTAGAGACTGCCAAGAGACTAGGTTGTCAGTTGGAACCTATCTTTTCCTATGTAGTATCTGTAGCCAGTGGTAGTAAGGTGTATGGATCCTATGTAAGTAAAGGGGTGAAATGGAAGATGAAAGGGACTGAGTTCTTGTCTGATATGCTAGTGGTGCCCATAGGTTGAGTGATGTGGTACTTAAGCAACTAAAAATGCAATTCATGGTACATTCAAGGAAGATGACACTAAGGGGAAGTTCACCTAGAGAATTGAAGGTGGTTAGGGACAGAGATGTAGAATATACTTCGCAAACCCACTTAGCTGAGTGCTATGACCATCACCTCTGCGCAATAGGTAGATGATTAGAATTTGAGCTTAACATAATTGATATTGACCGAGAAGGATAAGGTTCCAACTTCTGATTTACAGCTATTGCTTGATAACTATAGCTCTATCTTTGTTGTACCAAGTATCTTACCTCTATATAGAGATCACGGCCATAGAATAATCCTCAAAAAAGGTACTTTACCTATTAATGTGAGACCTTACAGTTATCCACCTTCTTAGAAGGATGAGATTGAAAAGATAGTCTAAGAGTTGTTGCAGACTGGGTGATTAGACCTCGCTTGAGCCCTTATCCTTCACCTATTGTTATGGTTAAGAATAAGGATGGGTCTTGGAGGATGTGAATTGACTATTATGGAACTAATAATGCTACTATTAAGGAGAAGTTCCCTATCCCTGTCATCGAAGAACTATTAGATGAGTTGGCAGATGCTAAGTTTCTCTAAGTTGAACCTAAGATTTGAGTACCACCATATTAGAATGTGTACTACAGATATTGAGAAAAGGGCCTTCAGGTTTCATCATGGCTACTATGAGTTTGTATTGATACCATTTGGCCTTATAAATGCCCCTTTTACTTTTCAAGCCTTATGAAACACATATTCCAATCTTATTTGAGAAAATTTATCTTAGTATTTGTAACGCCCCAAATTTGGTACCCGAAATGCTACACGGTGCTTATGACCCCAAAGGACCACAAGCTAACCTATGACTGATATCTGTACCTGAACACTGCATAATATACTGTATAAATGCGGAAATAAAGGCTAAAAGGCCATAAGGTTCAAAACTGAAAGATAATATCTGATAAAATATAACATCTGGATGGGGTATTAAATACCCAAAACAACTGAAATAAACTGTTTGAATAAGGAGTTGATGGGACATGTCCCCAACTAACTCCAACTAATAAATTAATTAATGAGATAAGAAGTAATGATTATGTCCTCGAAAGATGAGGACTCACTGCTAACTCTGAATGCTGAGACTGGAATGCTACTGACGCTCTGGTGCTCATGCTTCTGAACCAATTGTATAAAATACCATAGCGCAAAATACTTCAGTACTTTGAATGTACTGGTATGCATGGGAGGTAGGCTGAATGCAAAGGGTTCATATGCATGAACTATACTAACTGACTGGACAGCATGAACGTGAGAATGCATGCATGAATACATAATAACTGTAACTGAGTTCGTGATAACATGATTACTGAGTCAGAGTACTGATAACATGAGATACTGATAATTATATAACTAAAATAACTGATACTGAGCGACTGTATCTGACAGTCTAGGTTCTGATGGAACTAGCTGAGTTTCGTACTGTACTGAGTTGACTGTATCTGACAGTCTTAAATCTGAAGAACTATCTGAGTTTTTTACTGAGATTGAGACTAAAACTGTAACTGTGAGAGGTAATCATCTAACCGACATGCCCCAAAACTGAATTGGTAGGGTCCAACCTGTAACCCCAGATGGAAAGGTGTTAATACCGTGTCACGGGTAAAAACTAGCTGTGAGTATATCCTCTCTGACAGGGAGCTCTTTTGTCAACCCCTCCGGGTAGGTAACCTAAATGAGATGTATAAATCCCTAAACGCGTAGGGTGCATCTCAACCTACGCTGGCTACGTAGTTCTGGAACACAAGGATTGCTTCTAAGGATCACACCCTCCACTGAATAACAGGTAAGTCCCCATCCTTGGGTTCACTCGGTGTTGAATCCTACTCTCAACTGAATAGACACTGAACTGATTAACTGAGTTGAACTGATACTAATGGTATTGTTTAGCGGAGCTAAACTGAGTTCACTGAGTTCCGTTGACTGACGGAATGCTACTGAGATTTGAGGACTGACTGAGAGTACTGAAGTTACTGAAATTTCTGAGATTTCTAGGTTTTTCCTGAGTCACATGATTGACTGGGTTCTATCGATCATGGCTTGATTGACAATATCGTGAAAACATAACATTGGCTCTAGGCACACAACTAAATTATGGGGTACAAGTACCCCTAGGACTCGATGGAAAGAAACTGACAAAGCATGTCATTCTTGAATACTTGACTAACATCAACAATCCATAGTTTATTGATTAAGACATTTCATCAAACACTTGACATGAATGAACTTGTACATGATGGGGATTACATATTATCATACTAGTATGACACTTTTCTTTCATATAGCATTTAATCAAACACATGGGGAACATGTTGTGGTTATACAATCATCAACACATCTAATAATCATGGATACATTAATCAATTTGTAAATTGAAGGGGGTTTATCATGGTTATTATGCAAATCTTCATATACTAGGGTCAATTATTGGAATATGTAATTTAAAACACGAATTAAAACCACACAGCATGATGGACATAAATTTTAATTCAATTTAAATCATGAACATCCACAAATACCCAAATCTTGGATTTTAAAAGAGATTCTTGAGCTTCATGGGTGAAAGGGACCCATGAATCAACACATACCATACCTTGATTTTGAGTTTCTTGAAGTTCTTGGACTTGAAGAACTTGAATTTCTTGAAGAAAGATTTGGATCTTGTTCTTAGGGATTATCTTTGAGAAAAAACCCTAATTTGATGTTGTAAAATAATTAATGAACTTATGAGCCTTGGTCTGATATAATTAGGGGGTTAAAAATGGGTGAAAAAAGACCCAAATACCCTTTAAAAATGACTTAAAATTACTGAATGGGATTTGCGATGGCTCGTGCGATGGTCTATCGCTCGCTCGACGGTCCGCGTTCGCTCGACGGTCCGTCGTTTCGACCGTCGTACGTGGACCAAGAAAAGGACTCACTGCCTAAGTAGTGACGGCTTGGACGACGGTCCATCGTAAGTTTGACGGTCCATCAACCTATCCGTCGCACCTTATCCAGAAGGTTGCCTCACTTTCTTGGTTGCGACGGTCTAGGTGACGGTCCATCGCTAGATCGAAAGTCCATCAACTTGGCCGTCACACCTGGGTGATTCTGACAGCTTTGAGTAAAACGATCATAACTTTTTACTCCGATATCAAATTTGGACGAAATTAGTATCGTTGAAAAGCTAATTCAATTTTCCACATGATAAATAGTGAAAATCTTAAAAATTCCACTTGTACAAAAGTGGGTTCATCTTTCAAAGAAAATTTCTAACATTCTTGGGACGATTTCAAGCTAGGTAGAAGTATGGGTATTACAGTATTCTTTGATGATATCTCATCTATAGCCCTTCTTGGTCCAACCATTTTTCCCATTTAAAGAAAACTTTTTAGACACTATAAGTATATAGTTTGTGTGGTAAAATGAGCAAGTGTTCCTTTAGAGAAATTGAAGTTGAGTACTTGGGGTACATCGTTGATAAGGGTAGTTCCTCTACTAACCCTCTTAGTATTTTTGATGATATTCTCATATATAACTCTTCTTGGTCTAATCACTTATCCCATTTAGAGATTGGTTTTATCCACTATAAGTACACAATTTGTTTGCCAAAATGAGCAAGTGTCTCTTTTGAGAAACTGAAGTTGAGTACTTGGGACACATCGCTGATAAGGGTAGTGTTATCATTGGTAAGGGTAGTGCCTCTACTTATCCTAAAAAGTTGGAAGACATGGTCATATGGCCTTGTTAGAAGACTGAAGGAGATAAGGGGTTTCTTGGGTTTGACTGGATACTACATGGGGTTTATCAGAGGCTATGGTGTGATAGATAGGCTTTTGTATAACCTGTTTGAGAAGGGTACAGATCAATGGACTGAAGAAGCTGAGAAGCTTTTCTGGACTCTTAAGAAGCCCATGATTATGCCACCAGTACTAGCCCTACCCAATTTTACTAAGGAATTTTTTATAGAGAAAGATATTTGTGATGAAGGTATAAGGGTTGTTTTTATGCAAAGAAACCATCCATTGACATTCTATAGCAAGGACATGAAATCACAATATGCTAGACTATCAGTGTATAAGAAGGAGATGTTGGCTGTAGTAGCTGATGTTAAAAAAATAGCAACATTGTCACAACCCAAACCAGGGCCTGGTCGTGATAGGTATCTCAAGTTCGTGTGGACCGGAGACCACCCCTTTAGCCTAATCCAACAAAACATAATATAAGCATAACAACGGAATTTCAAACATATCACAAGATAGATAAGTATGACTTATAAGAAGTCTAAGAATTCAACAACTAATTCCAAGTTCACAGTAATCCACAATGCCTCTAGACAACCGAATACCAATAGTAGTCGGGACATACCCCCGATAATATCCAAAAATAAGTCCAAAAAAAAAGTCAATAACATAAAGAGACCCAATTCATGAAATGAGGTCTTCCAAAGTATGGAAGCTCACCACTTCAATCTGACTCACAATCTATCTCATGACCACCTAGTCACTACACATAAAAATTAAAAGTATTTTTGGTGCCTATATCACATGAGGATACAACGTCCGAACACGGTTAGTGGTTTGCGCACTAGCATATAACTCTGGGATAATGGATAAAATAATGCCATAATCAATAATCCAAAATTATTCCAAAATCCAAATGCATACAAGCATATGCATATACATATAAATATATAACGTACCAGGGTAGAAAACAAGGCTTAGCATAATCTTTAAAAATCTTAACCTGGACTTTGTATCTTGACCGTCTTAAACTCTCACCCACGAGCTATATGGGTTCAACCACCTAATAAAGGGCCCAGTGCATATTAGCCGCACGAATCGGAGGTATCATAGAAGACTGGGGAATCCTTACCCTTCGCCAACCATGATACAAATATATATATAGTGTGACATAAGCACACAGTCATCAAGACTAACCATCACATCGGCAAACGTAAGTTTCCAGTATCAGTTCCTCTGGGACCTCCTCCTTCCATGACTAGCTACACAACCCCCTTTAAGCCCAATTAAAAACTTTAACACCTAACCCAACCATTATATTTAGGAGTCAAACATTAAGGCATCATTAAGTGTTATCATCATATGGACTATATCTTGCAAGCAAACCCTTTGGGGAGTCCTTGTACCCGTAATCCATTATTAAAATCAACTTGGAGGATTCCATTGTACCCCACAAGGTTGTCAAACCATCCTTAACCATTTTTCCATTTATATAATGCATTAGTTTCAATGAGAATAGCCAAACCAAATGATAATTCATATTTCAAAACTAATTATGCAAGTGGGTTGAGGTTATTATCAATTTCCATACCAAAACCAATTATTTAGGGAATCCATTATACCCCTAAATTCATTCACCATTTCAATGCACCCTAATGTTTATACAAACCAACAATTCATGCTTAATAAATCAATCGAGATCATGGAAAAATATTCAAACAATTTATATCCAAAACCCTCAATCCATAGTTCAAAACCCAACATCAAAACCATGAATAATAAACTAATTTTTATGTCATTAATAAAATACAACTATAGGGAAAGAGGTACATGCCCTACACACACAAGGATTTGTGAGCAATTAGGAACTTGGAACCCGAAATACGAACATACGATGAAACCCTCATGTTTTCTTGAGGTTTTGAGTTTGAGAGTGAAATAATAGCTTTTGTGTCGTGAAAATTGATGGAAATAGGTTCATATAGTGTTTAAAGGTTGTTCATAGGTGAGAAGACCCCAATACCTCTCCTAAGTAAACAAAACCAAAAGCTGTCCAAATTTAAAGTATTAGCATGGAACAGAGCCTATCGTGGGGATTATCCTCCGTGACACGCTGAAATCATGGACCCTCACTAGTTCCCCATGAAAATGCTCATAACTTTTCATTAGGGTATCATATTAAGGCAAAGTCGGATGTATTGGAAATAAGAAACAATTATCTATAATTTGATGGGTCTTAAACTCCAAAATTCCATATATTCCAAAAGTTATACATGTTCAAAGTTGACCCTAGTTGAATCAAATTCCAAAATTTGGTAGAATCAAAAGTTCTTAACTCAACTTCACTCTAAGTGTTTACTATGAACATTCTTCCTTTCAAAATCACTTTACACACTAGGTAAATGATTATAACACTTATATTTACATAGGAATCATTGGATTCGAGTTTATACACATAGGAATAATGGTTCGAATTCTAGCCCAAAAATGTGGTGTGTTGTATTATCTCCCCGTTGGACTTATTTGTCCTCGAATGATGGATAGGAATATTTTAAAGCTTTAGAAGTATGGAAATAAGTATGTAAATACACATTAATAATTATCCCTTAACAAAACACGTATAAGAACCAAAAGAAAAGGGCTTTATGGCATCACCAAGTAAATAATAAAAGCACGAATCATGAGGCAATCAGAATAAGGTCGTACAAAGGTTAAAAAACCCAAAGTCCCTCACCCCAAGTGAGAAGATCAAAACTGAATGAGATTTTACACTTCGACTTGGCACGCTGCTTATCGTAGAGGCTAACCTCTGTGCCATGCTGCTTATCACGGAGAGTAGCCTTCGTGACACGTTGATATTGTGGAGGCTTACTACCTTTGTGTTCCAAAATCATTGAACCGTTTTCAAAAATTTCAAAACTCCCCCGGATGATCCTATTAACATACCCAAACACCATTTAATTCAAAAATTGATGTTTGGAACATGGGAGGACCAAAAATAAAATGATTTAAATTTTGAGGGTATTATACTAATAGTCCTTAAATATCGCAATACTTCTCAACTATGAATTCAGCTGCAAATACCACACTACACTATTTCAATCTTGCAATTTCCCTAAAAGGGAAATCACTACAAGAGTCAGATCTAACTACATATTGCATCGATATTGAAGTCTACTCCATAGTTAAAAGGTGCTAACTTAAGCTGCAGGGCTCTATACCTTACATCCATCTAAGAATACTACTCCATCTTATCACTGTAGTCAAACAACATCATGTCTTATTAAGAGTACTAGCCAAAAAACACAATGGCTGGTGTATCTTTTAATCACAAAATTCAAGCATATCTTTACTACACCCATTTTACGGATCTCCCCACTAAAAACCCAATAACGTTAATCACTTTCACAAGGATTTTCACCATATATTCCCCTCCTAACAATTTCATTTAACAAAAGTTTAATCTCACTCTTCACGCTTTATCTATAACCTTAGTTTGAGTAGCCACACCAAACTTTTACTATAAAGATCAACCACTTGTAATCTAGAACATTACTATGCTTCCATAACTATAACTATCCTGACACAAAGAGAGTAACTGAGGGAATAGAGTATGAGTTTTAGAGATAGGAGTAACAGTATTCAATTACATCATATATTTGTTGCACTGCTCAAGGTGGGGTCTGTGACGTAAAATATGATCCAATAAGCACGAAAAGATTCATACATCAAATACCTAGATCATAATTAGAGGGCCAAAACATGGTCATAGGTTGTATAGAGAACTAGAAACTTAGGCATAGACACCATTTGAATATGGGGGATGTTGGTAGAATGTCCTCTTAAACTGGAATAGAAGGAAATTGCTAGAGTAAGAATAGATTTATCATGACTCGTCCCTGAAACTCATCACCATGAGAAAATTCAAGATTTGCATCATTGTTGTGCTAGCGTTGTGTTAGCATATTTAAGGCTTTTAACTCGGAATAATTATAAGTTCTTAAGTAACTATTATCGTTTTTTTTTAAATTTTTCATATGATATTGTAGGTAAGTTGAGATGCATGGGAGCCTATGATAATTACGTAAAGAATAAAAGTTTTGATCAAAGTAGATAAGAAGATTCTAGTTGATGACCTATCTGATAGGTCATCAACTATCTGATAAGTTATCACTGTTGGTCGTCAGCTGAAAGCAGTAAGCAGTAATTAGAGAAAATAGTTAACGAACTGGTTTGATAGGTCGTCAACTATGTGATAGCCATCAGATATGGGCGTCAACTGTAGACAGAGAATAAGAAATAGAGCAAATAGCTGACGACCTGGTATGATAGGGCCATCATCCCATATTGTTAATTAAGAGACGAAAAATATGGAGTTTAAATTTGAAATCATAAAATATCTGGGTTAATTTTAGGAAAATCTTAGGTTTCCATAAACATCTTTAAACTTATGCAAAACAACAGCTCTTTGATATTTTTCTCTGAATTTTTGAATTAAGCTTTTGGGGATTATTATTTTAGTTTTGGAATCCTTATTTTGGATTGAAAGAAATAACAATATTTGATTCTTATTATTTGTAAGTTAATTCCTTCTGAATGTTGAATCTAATATGTGCTGTCTTCTTCTATATCATGAGGAACTAATCCCCATAATCCAAGTTGCGGGATCTATGAGTTTGGTCTTGTAAATTTGTTAGTTGAATAAGATTCGAAGGATTGTAGGAATTTCTTGATAATTCTTCTGTTATGTATGTTATCTGTTAGTTACAAACAATAGATTGCACTTTATGATTGGTTTGCTTGAACTAAGAAATCAATTTAAAAGGAAGTGAATTATCAACGGGGATTTGGAAACGTTAAAGTTCCATCTAATGACTAATGCTTTAACAAGGTTATTCAATTCGAGATGAAATCATGTTATATACAAAGATTCCTTAAGTTGGAGAAAATTAGGTAATCCAATATCTAAGTAGGTCGAAAGACATTTAGATAGATCTCCTATTGTGATAATCTGTTGTTCCTACATGTCATGAGAATCTTAGGTCACGACTAATGCAAATCAGGTATCAATACTTATAGTGAACACAACTCAGGTTTTCCATATCATAATTTGAAATATTGAAATCTCTTGTAAGACCTCACAAAATTCTCTCGTAGTCTGAGCCTTAGAGCGTGTTCAGTGAAGCATAAATCCAGCCCTAAAAGATTGAGAAGTGCCTTTTCAAGTGAGAAATATTTTGAACCGTGTATAATTTCTCTAATATTGATTTTTTGTCATGTAGGGCATTGAATAAGCTTTCCATCGATACCAATTTCGTCAAAATCCAACATCGGACGAGAACGTTATGGCTATTTTACTGAAAGCAGTCGGAACCGCCAGGACGATAGACCATCAGGACTGCGACGGACCATCACTGAGACCATCATCATTGAGGCAGTATGGCCTCATCCTGGCCTACGTGCGATGGATGATCTGACGGACCATCGAGTTTGTGAGGGACCATCGCTGAAACCGTCATATAGAGGTAGTGTATTCTCTTTCTAACCAACGTGCGATGGACGATCTGACAGACCATCAGACTAGCGACAGATCATCGCTTCAATCGTTATAGTCCCCGATCGGTAATTTTAAGTCAATTTTAAAAGGATTTTTTGGTCCTTTTCCACTCTTTTCAGCCCCTATTTATATCCGATCAAGGTTCATAACTTCATTTCTCATCTTCAACATCAAAAGCTAGGGTTTCTACAAAATCAAAACCCTTCTTTCTTCTCCAAGAAAAATGAAGAAATCAAGAATATCTCCAAGAGTCTTCAAAAAGAGTTTTCCTAAGGTATGCACATGTTGATTCTTAGGTCCCTTTCATCCAAGAAGCTCAGGAACCCTTTTATAAATTTCAAAGATCTTATGTTTATAAGTTTTCATGATTCATGTGAGTTAAAATTGATGTTCATGCTATTATCGAGTTTTAATTCATGTTTTGTTTATGAGGTTTCAAGCTTTGACCCTAGTATATGATATTCATGTGATATTCATGATAAACCCTTTTCAAGTTGCTTGTTAAGTGATGTGTTCACGTTAATTAAGTGTAGAAATTGTTGAATAAGCAAAGCATGCTCCCCATATGTTTGATGAAATGCTTATGTGAAAGAATTAGTGCCATTATAGCATGTGGACTAGAAATTCCCAATTGTGTGTAAACCCATGCATGGAAAGTGTTTGTTTAAAAGCCTCAGTGAATGAATTATGATATGATAGCATGAAATTACCCAATTATATGCTCTTTGATACATGCTAAGACTTTAATACATGCTGAGTGTTTTGATGTAAGACTTTGTAGAATGGAGTATGAGCCAATAGCATGTCTCCCTATACTATCACATGTTTATGATTTCAAAATATTTGAAGAGATTCTTTAGTAATTGTGATGGTGAATGAATGTCCACGATCTTGATTATTCAAGAATGGTTATGTTTTACTTTTATGTTATCCAGTCCTGAGGGTATTTATAGACGATAAATTAGCTGCAGTCTAGAGCCCGTGTCAGTTTCCTCAATAATCTTAGTTAAGCCATGATTCTCATAACTCAGTGAGTTATAGAACTCTGTACTCTCAGACAGATACAAAACTTAAGAAATCTCAGTAATCTCAGTATCACTAGTATTTTATCCTCAGTTCAGTACTTAACTCAGATCTAGTAGTATTCAAATATTCAGTTTAGAATCAGTATCATGCAGTCAGATAACGAGATTCAGTATTTTTCCATCAGATACGAAACCAAGTAAATTCAGCATAACTCAATTAGGTCATTCGATAAATATGATCAGTAACAGATTCAGCTTAGTTTAAGTTCAGTTATGAACGAGTTTAGAGTATTTCAGTTGGGAGTAGGAGCTAGCACTGAGCGAGTGTAGGGATGGTGCCTCCCCGTTAAAGAGGTAGATTCGTTAGGAGCAATCCCTAAACTCTAAAATTGTATAGCCAGCGTAGGAGCAGAAGTCACCTGTTAGAATAAGGCTTGACTATTATACTGCCTTACGCTTGACTTTCTATGAGGGTTCTCTGTTAGAGAGGCTTGACCAGAGTAGAGGTATTTACTCGAGGCACGGTATTGACACCCTTCCAGCTGAGGTTACAGGTTGGACCCTACCAGTTCAGATTCAGGGCATGTCGGTTAAGTGAGAACTCCTACAGTTGCAGTTTTAGTATCAGTCTTCAAAGTAGAACTCAAAAATCAAGACTGTTACATACAATCACCTATCTCAGTAAGGAACTTATATAGTTCCATAAATTCATGGACCACCCCCAAGATATGCCTGGTCCTTCATAAAGTTATTCAGTATCAGTATTAACAGATCCAAAGATCACCCATTAGATAGGCTTGATCTTAGTCTCATATTCAGTTGAGTAATCTTATTATCAGATCGAGAGATCACCCGTTATATAGGCTTGATCTTAGTCTCAGATTCAGTTGAGTAATCTCATTATCAGATTTAGAGATCCTCCTCTAGTTAGGTTTGATCTCAAATAAAATCTCTTTTTGTCATTGATAGTAGATTTAGGGATCATTCGTTAGAGAGGTTTGATCTCCAATTCTGTCAGTTGAGAGTAGCAAGTTCAGAGTGCAATTATTGATTCAGTTAATTAGCTCTAGTAACATCAGTTTTCGAGATCAATGGTAAAGAGAACTGATCTCAACTCCAGTATTCAATTATCAATATCAGGAGATTCAGTTATTTAGTATCTCAGTATTAGTAGTGAGTTCAGATGACAGTAAATTAGTATCTGTGTTTTAGTATTCAGAGTCATGATGATTTCAGTTATGGTTTGTACATTCATCCATATGTCCTCATTCAGTACTCTTATGATTATTCAGTTAAGTAATTGTTCATGCATAAGCCCTTGCATTTAGCATTACCTCATCTTCATACTCAGTACATTCCCACGTACTGACGTATTTATGCTATGGTGTTTTATTTTACACCATAGGTTCAGAGGCACGAGATCCAGAGTGCCCTTAGCAGCTCTATCCCAATCAGCAGTAGTAGACGTAGCATTGAGTCCTCTTTATTCGAGGATGATCCTTATTTTACTATTGCATTAGATTTAGTTTATTTTTAGTAAACAGAGTTAGTTGGGGATATATGCCATCAACTCCGCATTTTAGACAGTTTAGAGGCTTTTCAGACAGATGTATCAGTATTCAGTTTTTTAGTTTTTAGTAGTTTAGATGTTTTGAACCTTATGGCCAGTTTCTGCATTTATTATCTATATTATGCTGTGCACAAGTACAGATATTAGTAGAGGGTTAGCTTGTGGTCCTTCAGGATCATGATCATCATGTGATGTTCCAGTTCTAAAAAATTAGGTCGTTACATCTTTATTGGGAGTTACTAAAACAAAGTGAGTAGTAAATATTGTTCAATTACAACACCCCCGTTACACCCAAAAACCTTCGATCAATAGGTTATTAATATTCATATAACTTTGTTAACACAGTATTCCCTGTTGGATTCGACCCCCAATTACGACGATCGCTTACACTTTCATAAGAAAGTTATAATTTGGGCGTATCTAATTTTGATGCCGTTGCTGGGGAATATGGTTGTCGATTAAGTTTGTGAGTGTTAACTGACATTTGGTCAAGTTTCCTAATTTTACTTTTATTTGTTGTTTTTTTATTTATAGGATAATTGTTGTGTTTTCCAAGTACAAGGAGGTCGGGAGAACTATTATTATCCTTCCACCCAGAACCTCATCTTATTGGGAGAATGGCTGAGCAACAGGAAGCTGAGACATTATCCGCTTTAGCTAATGCATAATTAAATAAGCAAAAAGTAGGTCATCCAAGTCGAGAATGCAATCTAGATGATGAGGATCTGGCAGTCGATGATTTGATAAATCTAGCTAACCGAAGACATGTAGAGGATATAACTGTATCTATGAATAGAAATATGAACAAAAATCTCCCCTTCAGAACGAGACCAGATCTCCAAGCTGTGCAGTTTGATCTTTATGAGGATAAGATAGATAGAGCAGGTGCTACTGGAGCTATTATCCCCCCAACTTTGGCACCTGGAGCTAAGTTAAATATTACAACCACTATGATTCAGTTGTTGCATCTTAAAGGGATGTTTAGCGGACTTGCAGGCGATAATCCAAATATGCATCTAGTGAACTTCATCAATATTTGCAAATGTTTTGATAATCCAGGTGTAGGGAAGAATGCAATTCGTCTATGACTATTTCCTTTGTCTCTATCTGGGGTAGCAACACTATGGTTGAATGGGTTGACTCCTAATTCTATAACAAACTGGAGGTAGTTGAGAGGACCTTTTGTAGAAAGGTTCTTTCCTCTATCCAAAATGTTATAGTTAAGGGATGAGATAAGTAGCTGTAGGCAACCTCTAACCGATGCTCTTCATAAGACATGGGAGAGATTCAAGAAGAATTTGATGCAGTGCCCCAACCACAAAATGACTGATATTCATCTGATGGAGACTTTGTATAGAGCTCTCAACTCTATGAAAAAGCCGACGGTGGATAATGCTGCAGGTGGATTATTTATAGATCTTACTTTTCTGGAAGCTTCAGAAATGCTTGATAGAATGACTAAACAGAGTAGAGCTTGGCATACTAGGGATTCTAAGATAGCAAGCTCTACTATCTCTAGTGGTATATCTGTGGAGCAACGTCGAAAAGAGGAAGAACAAGACCAAGATATGGCTTACATGAAGAACCAGATAGATCTGCTCACTAAGCATTTACTATCTGGAAAGACTGAAAAGGTGAAAGCTGTTGGGTCACAAAGTAGAGCTGATTTTGATTCTGAGAAAGAGGTGTATTATCTGAACAACTAGGGGGTTTTCAAGGGAATAGCCAAGGAAACGAAGGTCGAAACTATTATGATAAGCCTGGTTACAGAGATCGTGATAAAGGAAACTGGAAAAGCAAGAATGACAAGACTGCGTTATATGTACCTCTTAGAAATCATGATTCTGCTACTGCTAGTTTGGGAAAGATATCCATGCAGGACATGATGGAAAAATTATTGAAGGGGGTGGAAATGACTAATGCTGGTGTGATTGAAATGAAGAGTGACTTTTCATCTATAAGTTAGTTGATTCATATTCAACTTCTACAAAGCAGCTGGAACAATAGATGAAATAGTTATCTGCGATATTTAATCAAAGAAAGAGAAAAATATTTTTGAGTGGCTCAGTATAAAATCATCAGAATGATGGCTCTTGCATGGCGATTACCACACAGTACAAAACTTGTGATTGATAATATGAAAAAAATAGAAGAAGATCATCCAGTGGAGTCTAAGAAGCTGGATGATGGTAAGATTTTATCTAACCATCAACACGTTGATGAGTTAGAGAAATATAAGGGAAAAGAGAAAAAAGCAATGGTTACAACTATCTCAAAACCACCTTCTCTATTCCCTCATCGGTTGAAGAAAAAGGCTGATGACACAAAATTTAGTAAGTTCATGGCAATATTAAAATAGTTGATAATTAATGTGCCTTTGGTGGGGGTACTAGAGCAGATGCCTGGCTATGCTAAGTTCATAAAAGATCTTGTGACGAAGAAGAGAACAATGAGCTACGAATTGGTGGATAATCTTCACCATTATAGTGCTATTTCTACAAGATCCTTAGTGCAGAAAAAATTGGATCTGGGAGCTTTCACCATCCCTTGTACTATTGGATCGCTTGATTTTGATAAGGCATTATGTGACCTTGGGGCGACTATTTATCTGATGCCATTGGTAGTTTATAAAAGTTGGGTTTAGGAGATCCTACGCCCACCAATATGCAACTTGTAATGGAAAACAGATCAGTGAAGCGGCCTGTCGAGATATTATATAATGTTCTAGCAAAAGTGGCAAGCTTTATCTTCCCTACAAATTTTGTGATCCTAGATTGCGAGGTGGATTTCGAGACACCCATAATCTTGGGTAGACCTTTTCTCACAATCGGGAGTGTATTGATTGACTTGTGGGAAAATGAGCTATAGTTTTAGCTCAATGATGATGTAGCTCAATTTAATATTTTTCAGTCAATGAAGCAGCACAAGGAGATGAGTGTGTTCTCCATTCTTGATGTATACTATAAAGATGAACATGAAGTGCTAATTAAGGAGAAATTTGCTGTTAAAACTTTGGCTGTTGTGTTGATGAACTTTGATAGTGATGGTAACAAAGAATATGAGGAGACTATATTTGCGCTGTCAAGGATGGGATCGTATTTATATGCTCCTAAAAAGCTAGATTTTGATCTCTAGAACTGTCCAACACCACCGGCTAAGCTAGCTATTGAAAAGCCACCGGTGTTGGAGCTGAAAGAGTTACCAGGCCATCTATGGTATGTGTTTCTAGGTAGTGGAAACACTTTACCTATGATTATTGTAGCAGACTTGGGTGAACAATAGGTAAAAGCCCTTATCTTTGTGCGTAAGAGGTACAAAAGGGCTATAGGTTAGACGATCGCTGATATTATTGGTATTCCATTGGGTATCCTTACCCATAAAATTTAGCTTGGGAAGGAGTGTATCCCAACTATTAAGCACCAACATAGATTAAAACCACTGATCCAAGAAGTGGTTAAGAAAGAGATTATTAAATGGCTAGATGCAGGAGTGGTTATCCAATCTCTGATAGCAAGTGGTTAAGTCTTGTACAGTACGTGCCCAATAAAAGAGGCATTACGGTGGTATCTAATGAGAATAATGAGTTAATTCCACTTAGGACATTCATTGGGTGGAGAGTTTGTATGGACTATCATAAGTTAAACTCGTGCACTCTGAAGGACCAGTTCCTAATGCCTTTCATGGATCAAATGCTTGATCGCTTAGTAGAAGGGGTTGACATTGTTTTCTAGATGGGTATTTGGGATACAATCAGATTTTGATTGCCCTAGAAGATCAGGAGAAGACGACATTCACGTGTCCGTATAGTACATTTACCTTCAAGCGGATGCCGTTTGGTCTGTGTAATACACCCACCACCTTCTAAAGGTGCATGATGTCTATTTTCTTTGACATGGTGGAGGAAACCTTAGAGGTGTTTATGGATAATTTCTTTGTGGTAGGTGATTCCTTTGAGCTATGTCTAGTAAACCTGAGTAGAGCACTGCAAAGATGCGAGGAGTTTAATCTTATGCTGAATTGGGAAAAGTGCCACTTCATGGTGAAGGAGGGCATTGTGCTTGGTCATAAAATTTAAGCCAAGGGAATTGAAGTCTATTGTACAAAAGTAAAGGTTATAGAGAAACTACCTCCTCCTATTTCAGTAAAGGGAGTTCATAGTTTCCTTGGCCATACGGGATTCTAGCACCGGTTTATCAAGGATTTCTCCAAAATTGCAAATCCACTTTGCTAGCTTTTGGAGGAAGAGTCTAAATTTGCATTTGACGATGATTGTAGGAAGGCATTAGAATACCTTAAAGAGAAATTGATGGATGCCCCTATCATTATTGCTCTGGATTGGTCTAGGCCATTCGAAGTCATGTGTGATGCAAGTGGGGTGGTTCTTGGGGCTGTGCTAGGACAAAAGAAAGAAAAATGTTTCACCCAATTTACTATGCAATTAAGGCATTGAATGGGGCCCAAAAGAATTACACTGTTACTAAGAAAGAACTTCTTGCGATGGCCTATGCATTTGAGAAGTTCTGTGCTTATTTGCTAGGAACCAAGGTGGTGGTCCATATAGACCACACCGTCTTGAGATATTTGATGGAAAAGAAGGATGCTAAGCCAAGGCTAATCAGATGGATACTGCTTCTACAAAAGTTTGACTTTGAAGTCAAAGACAGGAAAGGATGCGAAAATCAGGTTGCAGGCCACTTGTCCAAACTTGAGGGAGATCAAGCATTCACAGATGAGCTTGAAATAGATGATGCATTTCCTGATGATATAATTCTATGTGCTGTGCTTTAAAGAGTGCCTTGGTACATAGACTTTTCAAACTACGTAGTAAGTGAGATCATTCCTGAGAACCTCTCTTTTCACCAGAAAAAAAAGTTTCTCCACGATGTTAAAAGACATTTCTGGGATGAGCCATATCTATTCTGGCGGTGTGCTAATAATATTATCAGAGGATGCATTCCAGAGGTGGATATACTGAGTATTCTGGAAGCTTGTTATGCTTCTCCAGTTGGGGGTCACCATGCAGGTGACCGTACTGCAAGGAAAGTGCTGCAAAGTGGCTATTATTGGCCAACCTTGTTCAAGGACACATACAAGTTTGTGAGGAGATGTGACCAACGACAGATACAAGGGTTAATCTCGAAGCACCATGAGATGCCCATGACAAAAATAATGGAAGTAGAATCGTTTGACGTCTGGGGCATTGATTTCATGGGGCCTTCGTGAGTTACTATGGGCTAAAATATATATTAGTGTATGTCGATTATGTGTCTAAATGGGTTGAGGATGTTGCCTTGGCCGAC
>NC_061119.1:87705967-87713134 GCF_002878395.1 Capsicum annuum | reverse complement strand
CAATGAAGGCACCCATAAGGACCATGGTGTCATGTATAGTGCTAAATTAGTTAAATGGTTAAAGTCCTTAAATGTTGTATGGAATGAATGTTGATGTATGGTCAAAGAGTTAAAGTCCCAATATCTACTAATGCTAGCTATTATGGCTTAAGGTTAAAGTCCCTTTCCTTATGGAATGGCTTGAGGTTAAAGTCCCTTGCTCAATAAAATTGTTCGAGGTTAAAGTCCCTTGATTAAAGAGATCTCTTAAGGTTAATGTACCTCACCGAATGAAATAGCTTATGTTTAGAATCCCTTGGGATGAGGTTAGAGTCCCTTGTCTAATGAATGGGCATGGGGTTAAAGTCCCTTTCCTAGAAGAATATGTGCATTGTTAGAGTCCCTTGTTTGAATAATTATGCATGCGGTTAAAGTCCTTGGATAATTAATGTGTGGTCATGGTTAAAGCCTTTTATCTAATGGTATGTGGTTTTGGTTAAATTCCTATGCCTAAATAGAATTGTTGAATCTAAGTGTGGAAGGTCGAAGTCCTCCATTTCATGTCTAATGAATAAATGTTCAAGAATGTTGTTAAGCCTTGATTTCTTAGTTAGCATGTGATATACCTATATATATGGATAAAGTGTATGAATATGATTGAATATGATATATTGGCGTGTTGTAAAATAATTATACCACTTTATCCCTATCCTTGAGTTACATGCTAATGTTCTAACCGCTATCCAACTTTAGATGCTATGTTCCCAGCAACACAGGGGCCAGAGCATCATCTTATCTTCCTGCGTAGTGATTAGGTAAACGAAGCGGCTTGTGTATTGACTTCGGAGTGGTGAGCTTCCTTATTTTAGAAGACATTCATTCTTGGTCTCCTATCTTTAGACTTAGTTTTATTTTAACTTGGTTTGGCTATTATCGGGGGCTTATCCCGACATATTCATTTCTAAACTTTGATTTGTATAGAGGTACTGTGGATGATTGTGAATCTGGGTATAATGGCTAGTGTGTTGATATTTATGAAATGGTTAGACATTGTTAAGTTATGACTTCCAGTATTATTTCTGCTATCTTATTATGCATTCAAGATTTACCCAAACCTTGTGTTTAAATCAGATTGTCATGGGTTATCGGATGACTTTTGGCTCATGTGAGCTTGAGGTTCCAATATGACATGGCCCAGTTTTGGGTTGTGTCATGTTGGTATTAGATCCTAGGTTCATGTTTAGTTGGGTTTCCATAATATCATGTCAAGTAGAGTCTCTTTTATGGGTGTAACGCGTGCCATACTTATAAAAGAGGAGTTATGAGACATTTTAAGAAATATTTCCCTTTCTTGTCAAGATATAGAGTCTAAGGTCTTAGATTTCTCTAATTTCTATTTGCTATCTTTTAGATCATGCCTCTAAGGAGATATAAGACTTAGGTAAACCCTTCTGAGGGTCCTATGGATGAAGCTCATCCAACTATTGGAGTTCAGAACTGGG
Organism: Capsicum annuum; assembly: GCF_002878395.1. NCBI lineage: Eukaryota > Viridiplantae > Streptophyta > Magnoliopsida > Solanales > Solanaceae > Capsicum > Capsicum annuum. Next base: position 87,711,653 of record NC_061119.1, on the reverse strand, counting down.
CTAGGACAGCGGCATCCGACCATCTTTGTGGGGTTCCACCTTTCCCTACTAACCCTGACTATGAGAGTGACCCTCCTATTCTATTAACTCATAGGGCTTCTACTAATGTCGAATTTCATCTCTATCAACCTCTTAACTAAAACGGTAGCCTCTCAATTGGAACGTGGTTCTCTGGCTACTATTTCTTCTAAGGCCACAAGAATTAGCAAATTTATGAGGTTGAGCCTTCTTATGTTCTCTGGTATGAAGGTTGAGAAATATCCTTAAGGATTCATTGATAAAAATAGAGAAGATCTTCTGAATCATGCATGCTTTAGATATTGAGGCCGTTGAGTTTTCTTCCTGCTAATTGAAAGATGTAGAGTACCAATGGTATAAGGGGTGGGAGTTTTCTAGAGGTACTGATGCTAGTCCCACCATGTAGGAGGATTTTTTTTAGGCTTTCTTATACCTTTTCTTTCTTAAGGAGTTGAGGGAGGCAAAGGCAAAAGAGTTTATGAACATAAAGCAAGGTAGGTTGTTCGTTCAAGAGTATGCCTTGAAATTCCATCAATTGGAAAGGTATACTCCTAAAATGGTTTCTATCATAAGGGCTAGAATGCATAAGTTTGTCTCAGGATTGTCCCATGAGTTGGTCCTTGAGAGCAAGGCGACCTTGTTGATCGAAAACATGGATATTTCTAGGTTGATTATGTATATGAAACAAGTGGAATAGGAGAAAAAGAATCAAGTTGAGTTTAGTGAGGTAATGAAAGAAAATTAGGCCTTCTAAGCATAGTGGTGGTGATGGTGGAAAGTGTCCACGGAAGAAGTGGGGGAGTTCGAGTTCTTTCTCCTTGGCTAGTATTCATTCTCCTTACTTGAAGTTTACAGGTGGTCATCGGTCTCAGTTTGGTGGTAGGTCCCGAGCACAAAGTGCCCAATTCTAGGCAAATAGTGCCCAATTAGCTCCACCTTGCGCTCCTTGAAGATTCTATGGTCAGAGTCATCGTGGTTAGTGTAAGAAGGGGAGAAACAGATGTTTCTATTGTGGTCATATTGGGAATATGCTGCATGAGTTCCCCTCTCTAGCACCTTTTTGGGCCAACAGGGCCCCTATTGCTACTCCCTCTACACCCACACCGAAGGGTGCTATGTTTCCCTTTGCTTTTATTTCTAGCATCGACGCTGGTCGAAACCGTTTGTTTGCACTTGCTACTCGCTAGGATTTTGAGGCATCTCCCAATGTTTTAAAAGGTATGTTGAGACTTTTCTCCCATGATGTGTATTGTTTGCTTTATCCAGGGTATATTCTTTCTTATATGACCCCATATATGGCTATGCATCTTGATTATGGTCCTGAGAGTCTGTCAGTTCCTTTTTCTATTTCTACCTCAGTCGGAGACCCTGTGATTGTTAGATGGATTGGTTGCACTCTTTCTATGCTTTTTTAGATTGTCGAACCTATAGAATCATTTTCCAATTCCCTAATGAGTCTAACATTGTATGGGAAGGTGGCTCCCTGGTGCCTGAGGGAAGGTTTATTTCTTATCTAAAGGCCCAAAAGTTGATTTCAGAGGGGTGTTTGTATCATTTGGTTCAAGTTAAATATTCTAACATGGAAGATCCTTCTCAAGAATCCTTTCCCATGGTTAATAAGTTTCTCGAGGTGTTTTCCAAAGATCTTTCTGGTGATCCTCCCAATAGAGAAATTAATTTTAGGATTGATCTTGTTACAAACACTCATCAGATTTTTATCCTTACTTATAGAATGGCTATGGTGGAGCTAAAAGAGCTTAAGAAGCAATTGAGAGACCTCTTAGGTAAAGGTTTTATCCACCCTAGTGTGTCTCCATGGGGTGCTCTCGTGTTGTTAATGTGTAAGAAGGATGGTTCCCTTTGTATATGCATTGATTATCATCAGTTGAAAAAAGTGATTGTAAAGAATAAATATCCTCTTCCTAGGATCAATGATTTGTTTGATCAATATCAGGGTGTGAAATATTTCTCTAAGATTAATGTTATATCGAGTTATCATCAACTTAAGATGAGTGATGCGGATATTCCTATGACTGCCTTTAGAACTCGGTATGGTAACTATGAATTTTTTGTTATGTCTTTTGGGTTGACCAATGCCCTAGCAGTATTTATGGACCTGATGAATAGGGTTTTCCATCTATTCTTGGACATGTTTGTCATTGTCTTCATTGATGATATCTTAGTCTATTCTAAGAGTAGGGTGGATCATATCGATCACTCTGTGTCATGTTGCAAACTTTGAAGGATCATCATTTGTATGCCAAGTTCTCCAAGTATGAGTTTTGGTTGAAACTCGTAGCTTTTCTTAGTTATGTCATCTCTAGTGAAGGGATCATGGTAGATCCCTAAAAAGTTGTGGCAGTTAAGAAGTGGCCAAGACCTACGACTCCAACCAATATTCGGAGCTTCTTGGGTCTAGCCAGTTACTATAGAAGATTTGTGGAGTGTTTCTCTACTATTGCTGCCCCATTGACCAAGTTGACCCAAAAGAAGGTCAAGTTCTTCTGGTTCGATACATGTGAGGTTAGTTTTGAGAAGTTGAAAGATATGTTGACTTCGACTCTAATTTTGACCTTGCCAAAGGGTAGTAATGGTTTGGTGGTATAGTGTGATGTTTCTCATGTCGGTCTCGATTGCGTGTTTATGCAACATGGTAGGGTGGTGGCCTATACTTCTAGTCAATTAAAAGTTCATGAGAAGAACTACCCTACTCATGACCTAGAGTTATTAGCTGTGGTTTTTGCATTAAAGATTTGGCGGCATTATCTTTATGGGGTTCATGTCAATATCTTTTCCAATCATAAGAGTCTCCAATATTTGTTTCCCCAAAAGAAGTTAAATCTCTGGCAAAGAAAGTGGCTTGAGTTGTTGAAAGACTATGATATGAGTCTTCATTACCATCTCGATAAGGAAAATGTAGTCGCTGATGCTCTTACTAGATTGTCCATGGGGATTTATGCCCATGTAGATGAGGATAAGTGGGACTTTGTGGAGGACATTCACGATTTGTCTAATCTTGAAGTTTGACTTGCGGACTCTAAGAATGGTGGTGTATTTGTGCTCCCGATATCTCAACCATCTCTTGTTGTTGAGATAAAGAAAAAGAAAGCATTGGACCCCAACTTGATGAAGATCAAGAGTAATATGGATCAAAATAAAGTTGCAAACTTTGTGATTGGTAGTGATGGTATCTTGAGATACCAAGGTAGGCTATGTGTTCCCAACGTCGATGGATTGAAAGAAGGTGTCATGGACGAGGCTCATGGATCCTATTATGCCATTCATCTCTGTTCCACCAAGATGTATCATTACCTTAGAGAGTTCTATTTGTGGAGCAATATAAAATGTGATATGGCTAGCTATGTAGCCAAGTGTTTGGTGTGTCAACAAGTGAAAGTTGAGCACATGAGGCCTAGTGGGTTATACCAAGAAATTGTGTTGCCCAAATAGAAGTAGGAGGCAATTAATATGGATTTCGTTACTGGTCTTCCTAGATCTCAGAATCAATGTGATTTTATTTGGGTCATTATTGATAGAATGACCAACTCCGCTCACTTTTTACCTATGAGGACTAATTACTCAGAGAAAGATTATGCTAAGTTGTATCTTACAGAGATTGTGAAGTTGCATGGTGCTCCAGTTTCTATTATCTCAAACTGTGGTCCCACTTTTGAAAGTCATTCCAAAAGGTTTTGGGTACTAAAGTATGCTTTAATATCGCTTTCCACCCTCAAACGGATGGGTAAGAGAAAAGGACCATCCAAATATTAGAGGATATATTGCAGGCTTGTGTGATTGATTATGGTGGCAGTTGGTATGACCACTTTTCTTTGATTGAGTTTGCCAATAATAATAGTTAACACACTAATATTGGTATGGCCCCTTTTGAAGCATTGTATATTAGGATATGTTGATCTCATATTGGTTGATACAAAGTTGGTGAGGGTAAGTTGCTTGGCCCTAATTTAGTTCAATAAGCCTTAGAGAAGGTAAAGGTGTGATAGGTTGAAAACTGCTTAAAGTCGCCAAAAGCCCTATGTGAATGTGAGGCGTAGGGACTTAGAGTTTAGTGTTAGAAATTGGGTATTCTTGAAAGTATCTCCCATGAAAGAAGTGATGCGATTTTGTAAAAAGAGGAAGCTTAGTCCCTGATATGTTGGCCCCTACTTGGCTGTGAAGAGTGTTGGTAAAGTTGCCTAAGAGTTGGAGTTGCCTTCTAGTATGAACTCCATTCACCTAATTTTCCATGTCTCTATGTTGTGTAAATGTGTGGGTGATCCTTCATTGGTTATTTCCTTGAGTGATGTTGATATCTCGGATGTTTTTTCCTACGAGGAGATCCCGGTGAGGATATTAGATCAGCATGTTTGCCGATTGCGAACGAAAAAAGTGGCTTTGGTGAAGGTTCTATAGAGGAATTTAAAGTTTGAGGAAGCTACGTGGGAAATGGAAGAGGACATGAATCCTTATTAGTTTTCTATCCTAGAAACTTGGGATGGAAGTATGTGTTGATCTTCTTGCTTTGATTTTTGTCTTTGATGGACAACGGGTTGAAGTACCCAGTATTTGAAATTAAGTTATCCTTGATAGGCTATGGGTTCAAGCCCCTAGTGCTTTGAAATTATGTGTGTCTTGTTGTGATAGGTTTAAGTCCCTAGTATCTTGAGTAGATTCATGTCTTTGGAATAATGATGGGTTCGAGTTCCTAATCCTTGAATTGACCAAGTATCCTTGATAAGTCGATAACTTGAAGTCCCTAAGCTATGAAATAAGTAATTCTTGATAAGTAAGGGTTTAAGTCCCTAATCTTTACAATGAACAAGTGTCTTGATAAATAATAGGTTTGAGTCTCAAAGAGGATGACGTGAATGATTGATTGATAAAGAGCATGATGGGTGTTGTATCCTTGTTGTATGATTGTTCTAACTTGTTTAAAGGTTGTTTTGATATGTGATAATGTGTTAAATTGTCTTTATTGCTTACCTTACCCATCAGTTGAGGACAAATGATCTAAGTGGGGGAGAATTGAAACACTTGGACTTTGAACCATTGAAAGAAACTCCTCATTTGATGTCACTGAGGTGGGTACGACTAGGGGCACGAGTTGTACCCCTTGGATATGAGTCATATCCTTCTTTCCCTCCCCTCTCATATCCTATAGAGTGTGCTAATGGTTACTCATTTTCCTAGGTATGAGTGACCCCCTCCTCAATCGTACCCTAAGTATACGAGTCATACTCAATATGATCGTATAGAGGAAAGTCCTAGCTTTAGTGGACTATTTTGGGTACGAGTGGTGTATGCGAGTTAGGGGTTGATTTGTACCCTTTGTATAAGACTCAAGGGTGTGTTATCGTACCCTAAAAAGTGTAGGTGACCTAGGAGAATCCTAAGGTATGAGTCAGGGTACCACTCGTACCCTAGGGTACGGTTCGTAATGTGAGTCGTACCCCTGCATGGGTTCATTTTACATCTTGTAACTAAGATATTTTTGGTCATTTTCCATGCCTTAAACCCTAAGTCCCTTTACTATATAAGTCTATAAGGCCTACTTAAATCCACTTTTGAGTGGATCAAACATCCAAAACACTCTCTCAAACTCATCTTTGAAGAATAGGATGCTAGGGTTTCAAGGGTGATCTTCAAGAGGCAAAGTGAAGTCAAGACT